>NC_062194.1:5012527-5020027 GCF_912470025.1 Vespa velutina
TCGTATTCGACCTGTTGCGTTGACTGGGGTAATTGCTGCTGTTGCTGCTGTTGCTGCTGCTGTTGCTGCTGCTGCTGTTGCTGTTGCTGTTGTTGTTGCTGTTGTTGCTGTTGATGTTGATGATGTTGATGCTGATGTTGATGTTGATGTTGTTGATGATGCTGTGGTTGTTGTTGTTGTTGTTGCGATTGTTGGTGCTGCTGTTGTTGCTTTTGACTCGCTTGAGGACATGGTGTACTCGAGGAAACAACGGATGACTCGTAATACTCCTGATTGGAGGAAGGTGTCGGCGAGGAGGAAGGTAGGGACGGCCTTTGCGCCGACGAGGCGATCGTGTGATAATGATGGCCAGGTATTCCGTTAATGCTAAGGTGTCCAGTGTAGCCAGTAAATGGTGGTAAAGGTTTGAGTTCAGCTAAGGATTGCGCGGATGTAACACCGACTGACGTTCCTAAAAGTAGTGTATCCCACGTGTCGTGTAAACCAGCTGCAGTTTGTTTAACATCCGGTGGCTCAAGAAAGTCCGGTCCTGCAGCACCCCACGACGATAAAAGGAGATTGTCTACACCGACCACTTCGGCTGGTGAGCCACCGACAATAATTCCGCTTCCTTGGCTACTGTGAGGAGGCTCAACGCCGGTCGACGATAGATGAGGTGGTGCCGTTGGAGGCCCTGATTGCGTTTCGTACTTCATCTCGATGACAATATCTGCGGAGGGAGATATAACGCTAGATCCACTTGAGATTCTTGTTGGCTTCCGTCCACCGGTATTAACGATATCGTAAGGTGACGTGGTAGTCAGATCTTCGTTCTCATCAACTTCCAAAGTTTCCTGCGAGGATCGTGCTAACGTATAGTCGACTTTGATGTTGCGAACTAATTCTTGATCTCGTTCCTGCGATTGTTGTTCCTCCTCTAGTTTGATACAACTTCTCGACAAGAGTTCTTCTTCACTATTGTCACCTCTGCAAGGTGACGAGGATATACGCGAGGTTGAAAGTAAGGTGCTAAGCAAGGACGTGTTAAAAGTTGATGTTGAATAAGTGGAAAGCGAATCCGAGGCAGATGATAAGGAAGCGTTACTCGCTTCCTCTGAACGAACTCGCGAGGGTTCCTCCGTTTTGATCCTCGCGTTAAGCGGCGAGAAAACGCCGTTCAATGAATCGGCCGTTGTGACGCTCGTCGTTGTGTTGATGGATCCGATTACGTTCCCGTGACTTCCCGATGACGAAGTCTCGCCGCTTGACAAACGTTCGGCGCTCTCTATCACCGATGTCGGTGCGAGAAGCGCCGAGAGTACCAAGTTACCGTTGTTGTTACTTCTCGACGTGGACGAGGTTTCCGGTGAAGAGGAGTTAATTCCGTACGTGATGCTCGAGCTGGAGCCTACGGCATCAGGTCCTCGCGTGTCCTGCGTGTGACCGAGGCCCGAGGTGGAACACACCGAGGCCGATGCCGAGGCGATACCGTAACTCGAACAGGAGCTTCTGTTAACTTGATGTTGGTGATGGTGGTGGTGATGGTGGTGGTGGTGGTGGTGGTGCTGCTGCTGCTGCTGCTGCTGCTGCTGCTGCTGCTGCTGCTGTTGTTGTTGTTGTTGTTGTTGTTGTTGTTGTTGCTGTTGCTGTTGTTGTTGTTGTTGTTGTTGTTGTTGTTGTTGTTGTTGTTGTCGTTGTTGTTGTTGTTGTTGTTGTTGTTGTTGTTGTTGTTGTTGTTGTTGTTGTTGTTGTTGTTGTTGTTGTTGTTGTTGTTGTTCCTGTTGTTGCAAAATCTGCTGATGGTGTACGTTCGAACTATTCCTACTCGCTGATGGTACGCAGAATTGAAAGCTGCCAGTGATGTTATCTGGTGGCCCCTCGTCGATCCTCGGCGGACCAGGTGTCGAGGGGAAGAGGGGACCAGGATTCCACCAGGGATCCACTCTACTGCCGGGGGTGCTGCAACCGCCAACGGCACCGCGGGAACCTGAAACACGAAAAAGAACCCACTTTGTACTCTCTCCGTACCTTCTTCGACGAAAGGAACATCGGTTACGATTCAATGTGATCCTTGATCGGTTATTGCGATTCTATTAGCTTTAGGGAGACTTCGCGAATTCGTGCGAGTTAACGATCAAAGAGAAGAAAAGCGAAAAAGATTCGAGCCAGCGAACGAAGCATGTAGCACGCTCTCGTGCTCGGTACCGATGCCGATGGTTGTACAGTAGGTAGGTAGGTTGGTAGGTAGATAGGTAATTCTGTGGTAGGTTGATGCTTACACGTACACGCTTGTACGCGTACACACGTATCGTTAGGTTGGGTAGGCAGATACCACTTCTCTCGAGAAGAAAGACTTGCTCCCGCTAACTAGGTTAGTGGCACGCTAGCCAGCTACGGCCGAGTACACTCGGCCGACCAAATTGCCACCTTTAAAAATACATTTTTGCACGGCGAGCAACACGGAAGCTTTATTATTAATCGTCGTCAACGGGGGTCGTCTAAGAACGACACTTGCAACCTTTGAAGAACGTAATTCTATAAAATTTCGATACGCGTCACACGCACATCCGGCTGAGATGTTCCTTAATCGACATTTACAGGCAATCTTCTTTAAAAAAAAAAAAGTCCGTGGCAACAGGTGAACGGATTTTAAATCAAGTCGCGAATTGCCGATCGAATACTCAAATTCTTCTCTTCCTGTCATGAATAAAACGCAAAAAGATCTCCTTTCCTCTCTTTTTTTTCTTTTTTTTTTTCTTTTTTTTTTTTTTTTTTTTTTTTTTTTTTTTTTTTTTTTTTTTTTTTAGTTCTTTCTCAGCCGTTTCGGTGGTCTCTCTCGATCGACATATCCGCGTGGCCGTACCGGCACGTCATGAGAATCATACAAATGTTTCGAGTCCATTCCCGCTCTCTACTCTCCCAACGTTACTCTCGGCGTTACTCTCGGACAAGTATAAGCGGCAGGAGGAGAAGAGTCCGTCCTTGTCGTCGTTTAGAGTCCGTCCTTGTCAGGTGATGGTAGAGGCGGTCGTAGACTCATGTTGGAGGTGCATGATGTTGAACGAGGAGGGAAATGAGGGGAGTTTGGAGTAGAGAGAGGGAAGGAGCTCTCGTCGAGCCGTGACGTGTTCACCGCGTACCGTTATCCAATGGCGTGGATGTCGTTGAAGGAAGGCGAGTTCTCACAGAGTGGGGCAAACGGAACAAATTCGCGTGCTTATAGAACAACCAAGAGAAGGAGGAGAAAAGGTGCCGATCCAATGTGGGCCCACTTTTTCGGGCCTACGACAATGTCTCGATGAGCCACTTATCAATGAGATCAACGAGTATCCGTGCCTGCAACGAATTCAGCCGTATCGATTTGCTCGGACCCATCATCGGGGTTTTACAGTTTCTGCTCGAATTTTACAACCATATCCCGCGAATATTTCAACAATTCTCGATCTTATAACCGGATTCGCGTCTGGTTCATAAAAATATGAAATCGATCGGTTTTTGATTTAACACTAGTTTCGTTTCTGGAATAAATCTAAATATTTCTAAATATAGTTATTCAATGAGATGAATCTATCTTTCTTGAAACATATTAGAAATAACGGATATAAATATATATACGATACATCAGTTGTTAATTAGACGAACATTGAATACGAACTCTTAGGAAGTTTTTCTCCGGGCTGTTGCAAGATCGTTCTATCGAATGATCATCTTACTTGGCTGATCCTATACGAGCCGAAACTATACCGGTAGGACATACAGCGTATATAGCGAGGAACAAAAGTGGGTCGGAACACCGTTACAACTCGATGCTTGGTTAAAGCCTACGCAAATCGACTAGATTTTGCTCTATGGATGCCTTTCCTTTTCATCGCGAAAAATGAAACGTGTCTCCTCGAGTGACCTACATCGATCGTTATCACAATGGATCTTACAAGACAATGATATAGTCGTTATCGATGGAAAATTGACTAAACCGATAATTCAATTTCCATCATGTACTGTCATATTAGAGACAAATCTACTATGTATTTATTATGTGATAGATTGAAACACTTGTTCTCTTGATGCTCAGTTAGACTATATCGCATTCATAGTGGGAAATAAAAGTAGGTCGAAAAACCGTTACGGAGTCCGCCGACGAAAAGGAGATCCACGCAAAACCAGTTGGATTTTGCTAGCCGCGTACGAGCATGGCTTTCCTTTTCGTTACGAAAAATGGCGCGTGCGGATCGCGGTTCCCCACGATGACCTACATAAGTAAAAAGAAGTCGGAAATATCGTTGTTGACGTTTTGTCATTATTCTGATAGCCCCTAGTTTATTCGAAGAAAAAAACTTTGGAAAGAATTGAACGATCGATCGATAAAATATTTCAAGGATACAAGACAAATATATGAAATTCCATGGATCGTGGAATGCAGTAAAATTACAGTTAAACTGTATCTATCAGCCGTACCCGTTGACTTTCGCGTTAATTCATTTTCAGATAGCCGCCGTAAATGAGGGTATTATCTCTTATCTATTGTAGCGGTATATTTCAAAAGGTACCTTTCAACTCGAGTATTTAGGAGACTTCATTAGTTCTCGCAAAACTAGGAAACGTACCCATGTGGGCATGGTACCTGTCTTATCGTAAAAATAAATTACTGTTTTAATGATCGATCAAATTTTTTTATTAACCAATGAAGGAATTCATTTTACGAGAGATGCATTGTTGTCGATCGATTTTCGTTAACAATTCATTAACTAATAGATAACGCATATAAAGTACATTCGATACAACGATACAATAATAACGAGCGAGTTCCTGTTTCACAAGGAACAACTGCTCCGGTATTCATTCCAATCGGCGCCATCAAAATGCAGAACGGCTAACGCGTATGATGTACGCGATTCAAAGGAGAGACCTGGTACCGCTCTACCCGTGGAGAAAGTGCGTCAGCCATTAAGGTAAAGGTTAAAGAAGATGAGGGCAAGGTGGAGGTAAAAGTCTCTTTCTTGAAATTGCTAATACGACGTATACCATCATATATTCTATAAATCTTAGAAACATATAGATACATATCGTTTAATCGATAATTTCATCGTTGAACTAATCAATGAAAGTCAATTTTAAAATGAAATATATATATATATATTATATTTTAAAATGAAATATAATAATTGAAAGTAAATGTATTCTAAACAAATAAATTCCATCGATTAAGAAATACGATTAATCTACGATTAATCTACGATTAATCATATATTTATCTAAAAGATGTTTCGTTCAATTCGATCATTTCAAACATTCCTTGTTGTTTGTGTAAACATAAAAAATCATTCCCAGCAAAATAATCATATCGTAAGAATCGCAGGAATATTTAAATATACTATATTTATCTTCAAATTGATTACAATCTAGAATATTTTTTTATACGATAGAGAGTGAACAATTCACGGATATTTCTAATATACAACGACAAATTCAAATCATCTGTTTTATTCGATTCAACATTTCGCAAGATATTTCGTAGACGTCATTTCACATTCAACATACATATAACTTTTGACGTTCTTTTAAGGAGCAAGAAAATAAGAAAAGAATCATAGTACTTCCTTTACTCGGCGTGTCGAGCCGAGAAAAGAAAAAAGTATAGAAGAAAGGAAGAAAGAAATGAATTTGATCGATAGTCACTTTTAGATAACATTCTGAAATGGATCTATAAAACATCATGGAGACAAATCGAGAATATACACCTATGTACTTCTCGTATATCGATATTCTATATTATGTATATACGTATAATACATATAGATATATTCAAACATCCTCCCACGAGATTTCATGCCGATATTTCTGGCTCTTTCTTTCTTTCTCTCTCCCTCTCTCTCTCTCTCTCTCTCTCTTTCTCTCTTCGATCAGGGGGAGAGACGTAGGCGACCGTGGACGGCCATGGACGAGGTTCGCGGTATGTATAGACACGCTTGCGGAACTGACGAGTCGGAAGCCCCCCTACCACATTGGAATACCGGTTAATGTGGTATACTGACCTACTCTTGGAGCACGACGGCACCACTGGAAATGCCCCTCCATTACTGTTGTTCTTCCATCTCTTTTTCTCTCCCTCCCTCCCTTTCCATCTCTCTCTCTCCTTATCTCTCCCCTATTTCTTCTCTTCCTCTTTCCTCTCTCGTTCCTACTCTGTCACGCATTCCCTTTCTCTCCCCCCATCGTTGCTATTTATCTCTCTCTCTCTCTCTCTCTCTCTCTCTCTCTCTCTGTCTCTCCCTTTCTCCCTCCCACCCTTCCTCTCTTGCATCTCTGCCATGTCCATCCATCTTTCTTTCTCTCTCTCTCTCTCTCTCTCTCTCTCTTATCTATCTATCTATTTATCTCTATCTCTATCTCTATTTCTCTTTGTCTCTTACTCACTCACTCTCTCGGTCGCACTCCTCTTTCTCGAGTGCACGGTATTCGTACTTCGTTGAGTGCAAAAAAGAACTTTACTCGCTCCTCTCTTTATAGCTCTCACTCTTTTCTCCGTCCACCTCTCTTTTTTCCCCTTCAGACGTTCCTACTCCTCCTCCACCTCCTCCACCTCCTTCTGAATTTTTTTTCCTTATTTTTTTTCTCCCCACTTTTTTCATAACCCTCCTCCCCTTTCCCTCCTACTCAGTTTTCTATCTTCTCCACCTGATTATTACGTACAAGTAAAAGGTAATGGCTATTATATTCCGAGACGTTAAAACTAAGGTGAATTCTTGCAAGTTGTATCAAAGAATTCGAGTATGTCTGGTGTGGTAAGTAAGTAAGTAAGTAAGAAGTATGCGAGAAAAGGAGCAGGATCGTGGCACTGGCACGAATCGATAATGAATCGACGTGTCGAGGAGCAACGAACCGCGTTGCAATAAGTCAACGAGCTCGAGCCAACACGTCGACTTACTGCTCTCCCCCACTCGTTTCCCCTAAGGAAGTCAATCCGGAGAAATTTCACCGCGAAGTCTAACAGCCTCCCATCGTCTTCTTCCAAGTCTCCTCGTCGTCCACATCTTTTCTACGCGTTGACTCTATTACCTCTCTCGTGGTTGCTATCTATGTTGAATTCCGAATACCTAATGCCCCCTCTGTGTCGGCTTATAAATGTCAAAGAAGCACATTGGCCGAAGACGTATAGATACGAAGAGTGTATATATATATATATATATACGTTCTGGGTCGACGACATCATCCTATCCAACCACGTTACTTTCTGCGAATATACGATCCGATGGATCGGAAATGGGTCGGTGTTCTACACAGGTGGAAGCACGAGAACGATTTCACGTACTCGAACTTGTTGTTAGACGTTAGAACACAACAGAGCTCTCTCTCTCTCTCTCTCTCTCTCTCTCTCTCTCTCTCTGTCTCTTTCTCTCTCTTTCTTTTTCTCTCTCTGTCTCTGTCCGTCTGTCTCTCTCTCTCTCTCTCTCTGTTTCTCTCTCTCTCCCTTTTCTTCCCTCTCTCTTTCTCTAAGCTCTAGACAATTTTTATTCTATTATT
>NC_062194.1:5025027-5132527 GCF_912470025.1 Vespa velutina
ATTTCGTGAACACACAATTTCAGATCCTACATTTTCAGGTCCTTCATTTTCTTTTTTAAATAAATGCTCTTTTCTACTGATAAGAAAACAAGACATCGAAAATCTCTTTTCTCTCTCTCTCTCTCTCTCTCTCTCTCTCTCTCTCTCTCTCTCTCTTTTCCTTTCATCTCATCGATTAAGAACATATCGTAATGGCAGCCGATTAACGCGTGGCCATTCTTTTCCTCGATCAGCTAGGAACAACGATGAAGAATTCGGACTGCGGAACGGCAGCCCCACTTCTGCACAACTAGTCGGTTACACTTTCGTTGTTGCGACTAGTGGTACCATTCGCCAACCGTATTCCACCTTCGTCGAAGAATCGTCGAGTAAACTGAAATAAATCTATTCTCTGATATGAGCAATGTTTGTTAATAGATACGATGGCCTTGAAACGAGAAAATATGCAAAGAGCGATTAGATATATTGTATAAATATATCATATGTAGAAATTTGTTACTAAGCAATACCGTCAATTATTATAGTAAAGATATTAGTAACTATATATGAAGTTTATATTAATTATAGAAAGATTTACTTTTTGAATTCATTTAAAAATTATATATATATATATATATATATATTTACGTATGTATGTATATATACATTATACATCGTTTCAAAAACATATTTTTCTAAGATTAGGATGAAGATGAAGTTTTTTTTATTTTGTTGAGATTTTGCATGGATTGACATGTCAAAATATTTTCTGATGTTCTTGGGAATACGAAAGATAGGTAAATAATCGAAGAGATAAGTAGACAAAAAGTACATTCAAATAATAAATTGACTCAACATATTTATTAATAGATAAGAAAGAACAAAAAGAAATTTGAGGATTAATAAATACGTAATATTCGATTAGATTATATATAATTTATAGATATAAATATATATTACGATAGTGTTATATATTACAATAGATGCAGCTATATATTACAATATATAAACAGGTAGTACAATTCAATATCATTATTGTTGAGGGAAGCTGATGACTATATCTTTCCTGATAAATTTCTTGTAATTTTATGAAATATGTATTTTAAAAAGAAAAAGAACAAAAAAAATATTTTCTATTTAGTTCAAATGATAAGAATCATAAAATATTTTTTAGATAAAAATCGTAAATAAAGAAATTGATTTAATGCTTTTATTTACATTGATTATGATTTTACGATATAAATAATATCCCTTTTCTTTTAAAAGCCATATATTTGCAATATGTTTGCAAACTTTTTTTTTTGCTTTTCTTTTTATTGCTTCCAATTTATTCTATTCTTTCGCATCTTTCATTATACAATAACATTTATTTATAATAAAATAGAATATATTTTACTCTAAAAGTATTAAATATTTATATTATAATGTTATTCACAAAAATGCAAGTAATACAAAAAATGCAAGGTCTCTTTTTGGTATATGTTTCTATCTTTCTCACAAGAAGTTTTGGCAAAAGTTAACCTTCAAGACTAAACGTGTCCGAGGAATATAAGTATAAAAAGAAAACATGTGTGTAGCAGACGTAGAGTGTATTTAGAAGGAAACATTGAAAGATGACAATGGTCACGCGCCCGGAATGTGCCACGTTCGATGACCTCCTCAAAATATTGAGTAGATATCTTTTATGTTTTCTTTCTTCTAAAAAAGAAAATAAAAAAAAAGAATTCGCAACGGAAAATTGTATATCTTTTTCCAGATGTGTTAACAAACAGAACAAACAATGACAAACATTGTACATATTGTCTCCTTCTATTACAAAAAATATAATAGAATCACGTAACAGACTTATCACGTTAACCGATAGATCGGTAACAAGGACTACATTGAAGGACTACGTTGAAAGGACAATATGTTAGAACACGTGTCGTTATCGTCCTTCAAGAAAAGCAATAGTGTCGTGCGACTACTCAATAAATCAGGCCAATGTAAACGTAAATTGTTTCAACGATTACAACGATGAAATGAACAGAAAGGAAAAGAAAAAAAAAATATATATATATATATATATGTGTGTCTTAAAAAAAGAAGTCCAAGAGCTACTTGTGACGCCTAACGAGCGCACCATAAGGAAACAATTATTCAAA
Organism: Vespa velutina; assembly: GCF_912470025.1. Classification (NCBI taxonomy): domain Eukaryota; kingdom Metazoa; phylum Arthropoda; class Insecta; order Hymenoptera; family Vespidae; genus Vespa; species Vespa velutina. The sequence continues at coordinate 5,027,151 of NC_062194.1, forward strand.
AGTAAAGAAAGATTCGAATCATCGACACTTAAGAACGTTTCAAGGCGCGAGTAATAAAACACACCTAAGCAAATCGAAATACTCCCGCTGTTAAAGTATTTTGATGTTCTACAATATATATCATTACCTTGATATATCTATATCTATTTGTTTGTGAGACTGTCACTTTTTTCCTGGTTTCTCGATCATTGGCCGTCACGATGCACTGTGAAGGCAAGAAGAAAATATCGTTCGATGTAAAAAAAAAAAAAAGTACCTAATTAGCTGGATTATTGCCTTTGCCACGCGTTCATGAACTCAATAACGATTATTAATGACTATACGAAGGTTTTCAGTCTCGACAATATTCAATAATGTTAATATCTGTTTTTTTTTCTTTTTTTTTTTTTTTTTTTTTATTTTTTTTAATTCATTTAAATATCTTTACATTTTCCATCTTATATCTTTTTATATATATGAGAATTGATTCTCGTATTGTTATTATAATTTATAATGAAATCTTTGTAAAGTATATGCTTAGAAATTTTATGTTAAAACTTTTTTCTTTTCATTAAGAATAATTATTTTTTAATTTTTGTTATAATGTTCTATCCTTTTTTTTACTTAATTACTTTATCAAACGGTTATCTGCGCATAATATTCGCAAATTTATATTAGAACGTTGAAAATGTCTTTGTAATTTAAACGTTAAAGGTAAGAGAATATTTTCCTTTGAGATGGTATTGGACCACCCGGAAATACGGCGTGTGAAATAAAAGGAAAAGCATGACTTTGACAACGAACTCGTCCCCAATACCTCTCTTCCCTAAAAAAAAAAAAAAAAAAAAAAAAAAAAACTTTCTTCCGGGTGGAAGTCCCATATAGAATTATGGAAAGGGCATAAATAATCTGCCCTCTCAGTTTACTCGTTTCTCTTCCACGCTAAGTAGTACGAGTCTAAATATTGCGAGGCACGATTTCTTACGGTCGACCTGTTCACGCTGAGTTTTCGAGATGCCGATGGAAAATATTTCCCCGCGCACAATTTTTCACGGTATTCATCCAAAAAAATTCTCTTTTCGACACCGACAACTTTCGGTATCGTCATCGGAATGCGTCCATTCGATTTCCACGTTCATTTCACTCTTGCACAGATACATCTCTCAATGTATCACACATGACAAAACGATAATATGTGCTTTTGTTCCTTTTTTATTTTTTTATTTTTTTTATTTCGTAAACTAATTTTAAATGTAACTCTAGAAATGTACAATTATACAGTAGAGTAACTTTTGTTATAAGAGAAATGATATATGGCATATAATTATGTGCTCAACGATATTATAAATATAATTGGTATTATGTAGATATATTTATATGATGTAACTTTATTATATAAGTTGTGAAACTATCTCAAAAAGAAAAAATATTTTTAAAAATGTTAGAACCGTCCAAGATTTAATACTAAATATGCAAACCTTTTCAAAAGATCGTTTTATAAACCGCAATTATAAACTTGTTTTAAGTTTATCTTGCTAGTTAAAAGCTCGTATTTATTTGATTCAGGAAAAAAATTTAATTTTAAATGTAGATAAAATTTAACCATGTTTAATTTAACCATGTTAAATTTAATTAACCATGTTAAATTTAACCAAAAAAATGTCCACGATATTTTTTTCGAACGTTGAAATAAATTTATAAATCCATATTACTTATATTGCTAAAAAATCAAACGAATATTTTTAATAAAGTTAGAAAATATCTGCTAGTGCCGTAAATAATAATTGAATAGATCTTTTCAAAGATTTTTCATCAACGTTATTTTTCTCGCTTAACAATGAAACCAAAACTTGTTTTTGTCCTTTTAAAATTGGAAGCTCTGTCAACTAAAGGTTGTTCAAAATTTACGGTAGTTTTAAAAAAGAACGGTTTGCGGCATTCAATGTGGCCACTTTAAAATGTTAGATTTTACCTTAATAACTTCATTATCTATTCACTTAATCGATATTGTTAAATAACCTTGACCCAGGTAATGGTACAGTAAACTTACCGTAAAACATTAAAAATAAGCTTCATAATTCTTCTATTGTTCAGATCCTTTTGACTTACACAAATTTATGAGGGTTTGATTGGAATCGTAAAATAACAAAAAGTTGATAAAATAAGTGAAATAACCAAAGACCATACCATTGATAGTATTATTAGGTTTCAACGTTACACACACACAAACACACAAACACACAAACACACAAACACACATACCTATGTATAATACATATTTTCTATTTATTTCTCTTTCCCTTTTTTCTTGTATAATTAATTATATTTATTGAAATATCTCTTTTTGAAAAATACAAACATGAAAATATTTTTAAATTGTTAAATTAACAAAATATTTGAAAATGAAATATTTTGCATGATACGACATATTACGCTGATGGAAAAGGTCACAAACAAAAATGTTTGTACCACGATGGCTACCGAGCATCCTTTCATTACTTTTCAGGACCCTTGTGCACTTTACCAATGCAATTCGAGCCAGTGTTAGAAAATACGTCCCCCATTGTTTGAGGTCATAAATTTTCCAATTCTTGATGGACAGGTAAAATCGTAAATTTTCATGGATACATAATGGTTTAAGATATCCCTTAAACCACTATGTATCCGTTAAACCGAACATAAAAGACTTGACGTTTCAAAATTACTTCATCAAAAATTTTATTTTTTTTGACGTTTGAATCTATTAAAATAAATTGCGGTTAATTCAATAATTTTAAAATAAAAGTTAACAATTATCCGTGAAAAAATTGACAAATATTCAGTATATCACATATTTGAAAAAAATAAAGATTTTCTTCAAGAGTAATCTGAAAAAATGATACGTACTAAAATATTTGTACTATCGTAGAAAACAAGAATTATCTTTTTCATATGAGTAATAATAGAGAGCATAACTCAGTAGATTATATTCTCAGTAAATACTACTTCGGATTTCTATAAATCATCGATCAATTATTGAAAGGCTGTTAATTGGGGGAGGGAGGGGGGGATGGAAAGAAGAAAAAGGAAATAAGGAAGGGAAAAAGAAAGAAAAAGAAAAAAATGTCAACGAGTCTTTGATAGTAGCGAAGAAAAAGCAAGTTCGATCGGCCTTGGCAAGGACTCGACAAGCTTGCATTCTCCTATTAAGAAGCAACTGAGTATATTCGATGTATATAGCATCACATATATATATATAAATATATATATGCATGTATGTATGTATATATCTATATATCTACTTCGTACGTGTTACATTCGACGAAGCATAGAGTGAAAACGCCGATGTTAGATACTCAACCAATCATCGAGCTACTCTACCGGCATGTTCCTTGCCTCGAAGTATCACGCACATGTGCTCGCATACGTGCGAGCGTACAGGTGGGCCCCTCTTGGCTAATCCCCACCACTTGTCATCCTATTATCAAGGAAATAGTGGGGGTATAGAATGGCCCAAAAGTGGGGGTAATACGCTTACACATCGACGTTCGACCGAACGCGGATGTTGCCACGAACTTACGAGGAAATTTACTCGCGTTGCCGTTACACGGTTCTACCTTGTTAGAACTGTGGCGTGGTTCTCGGCAACAACAATGAGAACGACGACGACGACAACGACGACGACGACGACGACGACGACGACAACGACGACGACGACAACGACACGATGATGATGATGACGACGACAAAGATGATGAGGACGAGGACGACGAAAACCATGCGTTACATAAATATGCGCGTGACACAAGACTACATTTTTTAACAATTTCTTTTGTAATTATTTATAATCGTTGCCGTTTCACTCTCTCACGAGAGTGAATTTCGTGGGCTTGTTTTTTTTAACATTGTAGAATAATCTCATACAAATAAATTGTATAACTATGTAAAATTACGAATGTAATGTTGAATAACGTTGATTTTAATCACCTTAAATACATTTCACTTATAAACATGCAATCCTAAAGATTCTTTTAAATCGTTTCTGTATTTTCGATAGTTAATATCATAAGTAATATAAATCATCGCTTATCGATAGTTAAATTAGTATCTATTGTCGAAATAGGTGTATTATGATTTGTAAGTAATAAGAATATTTAAATAACTAACAGATATCATTTTTAAGCGAATTTTATAATACTGAAATAATTAATCCCTTGTCTTATTATTTCAATCATCCTATTTGCTTATCTTTAACTCGAAGGAATATTTGAATAGCTAATCCTAAAATAATTACGTAGGTACTTCTAATTTGTAATTTTATCGAAGAATAACCAGATGTTCCATCATAGTTATGTACTTCTATACCTCACACAATATACATACCTACGTAAGATACTTAATAGAAACGAGCTATTAACTTCACATTTTATTTTATCTTTGCCGGCTACGTTATGTAATATACGTCATTACGTGAATTAGTAAGTTACTCTTACAATTAAAAACTTTCGTGCTTATACTTACACGAAACGATGACCCATTGCATAGAGAATAGCATTTGTGTGCAAATACTTTTACATAACGGTCATTAATGACCATGCTGTATTCGAGTGCTAATTGAACAACGTTACATCTTTAACGTTCTCGCCGATGTAATTTTAATTCCTCGAACGGTTAGAGTACCAATATAGATACCCATGGTTATACACACGGATCTTCGTTCGTCGCGTTGAGGAAGTCACGCGGCGGTCGAGAGTCCGAGACCCCAAAAAAATGAGGACATTCTGAAAAGTGTGTGACGGCGGGGGGTTGAGAAGGAAGAGGGGTAGGGCGGCCTCCAAATATCGTCGGTGGTTCCGGATTTCGGTAGGCGGCAAAATGGCCAAAGAAAGGAATAAAAAAAAAAAAGAAAAAAAGAGAAGAAAAGACAGAGAAAAATAAGAAGAAAAAGAAAAAAAGGAGAAGGGCTGAAGAACGGAACATATTCGAGCGTACTTGTGCCATCTCAATTTCGTAAAATGTAATTAGGCAAAGGTTCGTTATGTTATTAGCCCTGGGCCAATAGAAAAAGTAGCCCATTTGTTTCTTGATGGATTTGAGAGAAACCAGGATGGCCTACTAATTTGGATTTTAAACAAAAACGATCGAATTCAGAACAAATCCCATCTCTATTTTTCTTATAAAACTTCAACGTCGACATCTATAATTCGACATCATCGAGATAGATAGATAAGTATTAAGTTTCAAGTTGAAATTAGACATTAGGCATACCGATAATCAACATCGATTAAAATACGCATAGATGGAGAATCGACAGTCGCTATGCTCTAACGAGCGATTAACGCGGCCAAGTTTTTACTCTTCGCAGTCTTACGAAGCAATTAGAGCAAGAAGGAATTTCGTCGTCGCTCGTGGGATGAAATCCTTTCAAGACAGTTTAACATAGGAAACTAAGAGTGGGTCGTAGCACATCGTCCAACGATAACGATAACGGCAACGAAGACGGCGTCGGCGACAACGACAATGATTCGTTCGTGGATATAAGATTGCTTTCTTTTTCTCGGTCTCGGTTCTTACGCTCGTTTTCTTAGTTTCGTCTTGGATTCTCACTTAAAAATAAAAAGTCCACGAGTTTTCTCTCTCTCTGTCTCTCTTTCTTTCTCTCTTTCTTTCTTTCTTTCTTTCTCTCTTTGTCTCCTTCTTCTTCTCTCTCTTCCTCTATCCCTCTCTCTCTCTCTCTCTCTCTCACTCTTTCACCTCCCTCTCGCATTCATTCTCTCGCTCCCACTCTTCTTTTTCTTTCGCTTCCTTCTAATCGAGCAGCAGGAACGCCGTCACTCTTCTAGTTTTGTCCTGTTTACCAAGTAGGCCAATCGAGATGGAGAGTAAACGCGGATCGGGGCTGCGCAGTTATGGGGAGACGTTTTATTTTTACCCGGTATATGTGTATGAGGATAGAATGAGTGAGTGAGTGTGCACATACATATATTCGCACGTATATACTTCGTACCTACTCATGAACAAGCTTATGGTCGACTACTAACAGACTTAGCTTCGCCGTTCATATACCTACGTCACGTATATACAAATGATAACGCGCTAATGTGAAACGGAGCATAAAACTGAATACATTGTTATGCTCTCGTGTCATTTCTATTACGGACTATTACACCCGCCGAGTTTAAAAATTGAATTTCCTTAAAAATAACATTCTTCAACAGTTCGATCAAGTAGTATGTAACACTGTATGTATTAATTATGATAGGTATATACCGCGAAAATTAATATTTTTTAAATCACTATGTTTTGTTTATATCACATCTATCAAGTACAAACATTGAATTTCTTTTATAAATCAACTCTTGAAATTAGAATTAATTAGAATCGCCTTGTGAAATTCATATTTTTATAGATCACTCTCATTCAAATCTCCATGCAATCTCTATCGGAAACTTTAACGCTGGAGACTTCAACGCTTGCACAAGCAAGACACTTATATACATCGTATATATAATGAATACATATTGTCAAAGTAAAATAAAATAAGATTATAGAAAAATTGATTTCATAAGTAAACGGCGAATATCCATTATCATTTGTTATTTTTTGTAGCGCAGTTACTTTTACATGAAAAATCATTTGGAATTACGATCGAGTAATTCAATAACATAAAAATCATTTCCGCGTAACTGAGGCGTTCGAAAGTAATCGGACCACTATAAGCTGTGAGCCAATTTCTTCCTCATAGAAATTGTCCTTAATAACTTGGAATTATTTCCACGGTGGTTTTAATATGCAATTTAGAACGACTATTAATGACCTTGAGGTTTGAACCCCGCATGAGACCCATGGAAATAAAATAAAGTCATTGATCTGCCTTCGAGTAATTATCAATAAGTAGGTAATAATAAGTAGGTAGATGGATAAGGACAGGTATGTCTAGTAAATAATTTTGTTTCTTTATATCTATTCTATTATCATGTCAATTTATTTTCTTACATCATTTAAAATAAGTATAATAGACGCATTGTAGATTATTTATAAAAAAAAATAAAATAAAATAAAATAAAAAAAAAAAAAACAAATGACAATTTGTCTCGAGAGATAAGCTACATGTTTCTCCCGTGAGATATGCGAACCGTTAGTTCGAAGAAGCTCGAATCGGATCGCAGGGTTCTCACGAATACTGGGACTATCCTTCGTGATCGATCGCGCATACGAGAAGATAGACGAGCTTCTCCTACAGGGAATGACGGTATGAATACGAGGAGTTGAGACAACGACAATGATGATGATAAAGAAGACATCGACGAGCAGCTATACAACACATAGATACATATATAGTAGCATAGTATAACATAGGTAAGTGTGTTTGTGGGTTAGTGGCACACAAGAGCTGCCGGCCGCCGCCGCCATTGCCCATCACAGTCCCGCAACTGCTTGGTAGTACCACTACAATGACTCGTTAGCATCGACTGGTAAAATTGTATATACCCACCTATATTTTTACCTATCTACCTACCTACCTAACTATCTAACTATCTATCTACCTACCTACCTACCTACCTACCAACCTACCTACGTATCTACCTCCTCTCCTGAGTCATACAGAACGTAAAGTGCCATTGTTCTTGAACTTGTACGCCATCGTACGCGATCTAACACACGCGATACGAGGACCCCACGTTGCCACTCGAACCGAGTTTCTCCATGGTATTATATCTTCTTGTTTTCTTTTAATGTCTTCTTAGCGTACTATTAAACACGTATCCTCGATTAACAATAGATCCATTATCGATTTATAAGATTAACATACATTTGAAAAAGGACGAAAAAAAGAAATATTAACAGATGTCATGATGCTTAGTAAAAATATATATGCCATGAGAACTAGTGAATATGTATTATATATTTATCTATACTCTTGAATACTCTTGAAGTATACTCTTGAAAAGTATATATACTTATATATTTATTATAATATATTCTTAAGAAGTTAGATTCTATTCTTGATAGATCACAATTCCTGGAGGATTGTGATAAAGAAAGAGGCTCTTTTTCTTTCTGTCGTCGCTTTACATAACGATTACAGTCGATGCAGCTTATCCAGATTGCGCCACTTCGCATGAACGTGGAAATCGAAGAGTTACTTATTATATTTATCACCACACAAATAATTCTTCAAACAACATATACGTGTGTGTGTGTGTATGTACCTATATAAACGAATAATAGTAGTAGTATATATACTTTTTTACATGAAAAAAAGCGAAGGTAAGGCCGCCGATCGACGATCTTATCGATCGAATGTTCTTTCAAGAGTTCCTTGCACCTGTGCGCACCATTGCAACATAATTTAACAATTATACTGCAATCGATGACGTTACATTCTGCAAGCACCGTGCAAAAATAAACGATATCATTGAAAAACATTCGACACACTGAGTTAATCGAGCTTGCCCAATCATTGATTCCCAGCCAACACAATCATATTTATCGCTGACCATTCTAACTAAATGTAAATCACCGGATGGTAGGGGCCATTATCGGAACAAGGATCTATCGGGCTCTTAAAAACGTATTATTGAAGTACTTAATGGCTCATAATAAAGTAATAAACGTTTCAAATCTTAGTTTCAAGTTAGACAAAAATATTTCTTTTTTCTATACAATTCTATACAATCTACCTATATAATCTTGATTATCTTTGATCGTTTAAAACTTTGCGATATGAACAATGTAAACATAAATCTATTCTTAGCATATATAGATAAATATTTTTCTAATAGATAAATCATAGACGATTATATAAAGTTAAATCTTTATTATACATTTAGCCACTTATACGCCTAATAAATAAATTATAAAATAGATATTTTTAATCACCATAAATATTTGACTTACTTTAGATCGCTATAAATAATTTATAAGCTCTGCAAATGAAAAAAAAATAATTTTGAATATATAAAATAAAACTGATCAAAATAACATAATACAATAAAAAAGAGGGGTAAGAGGAGGAGGGATAGGAGGGAGAAATCGAAAATTTTGTTTAACAGGCTACACCATGATTCTACGGTTAAACGTTATTCTAACGGTCGTGCTTTGAATTTTGGACGTCCGAAAAAGCTTGCTGGATACGCACGTAATACATATGTACATGCGGCCCGTTGACTTGGGACCTACACCTTGACATTCGACCGACGAACGGAGAAAATCGTGTCAAACGCACCGCACTCGTGACTTCCTCGACCTAAATTTTAATTCACACACGGCGGCGCTATTAAAGGATAGAGTGACGGAGACAAGAATAGCTTACGCGAGAATATACATTCTTTTTCTCTTTCTCTTTCTTTATTTTCTTTGTTTTTGTTTTTCTTTTTTTCTCTTTTTTTTTCTCTTCATCTTTCTCTTCCTTCTTAACGCTCACTTTTACCGCGACTGACGACACGATGAAACGTAAGATTTTTGCTGACAAATTTCATCATTTTTCTGTAATTCTAATTGTCACGTTGACTAGCAATTTTCAAGCACACGTTTGTTTCAATTCATTGCATAATTTTGTTGTTTAAAAAGTAAACATACCTAATTGTAAATTGTATCATAGAATTATCCCTTTCATAAAATGATTTTTATGATTTTGATATTATATATGTAAATAATTTTAAATTCGAAGTATAGCAGCATTATATTAAAAGATAAATTTATTAATATTTTATAATAAATTCATTGCTCATCTTAACAATATCCTATTACATAATTGATTTTTAGACGAAAGTAAAAAATTTCGATAATAAAGATCTCGATAAAAACCTAAGAAAGTTACGAAAGAAATTTATTCATACATTACATTTTAGAAGAAGCTTTGATAGCTAAAAAGAAACTCACTATAAATACGTAAAAATTTTACGATAGAACATACGGAAGAAATAAAACTTCTCTTTATTCGAAGCGAATTGATTTTATATTTACGAGATTAATTAAAATATTTATTTACATTACATAAATATAATTTACTTGAAGTAAAGGGGAGGTAATTCATTGAATCAAACCAAAGGGGTAGAAATTAAGATTGATTTTTGCTTTGGTAAAGCGCGCAAACGATAGGAACGATGTCACGATTTCGCGCGATCTCTTTTTTTTCTTTTTCTTTTTCTTTTTCTTCCTTTTTTTTTTTTATTATTATTCCATTCCGCGCTCGCCAAAGAAAAAGATAGCGTGGCCAGTGGTGTGTGCCGAGGCATAACATACTGCAGCCACCGGTGGCATTACCACTTCGTTACGCTCCTGTATTTTTCCGAAACTTTATATTCCTACATTGCGTTGCTCCGTTGTGTTTCGTTGCGGAGAAGGCCGCGAACCGTGGCAAAAATTAATGATGACGCGCGGACGTATAGCACCAACCGTAATTAATAACACTACAAATAATACCGAATAAAGTATTAGTTACGTATGTTGAAATTCAGGAAGATACGTATATATGTATGTACATATGTATGTGTATATACATGTGTAGGGTGAATTAAGAATCTCAGTAAAACTGAGAAAAGGGATGATTTCTATTGAAAAAAAATAAATAGAAATCATGAAAGTTTGATACTTAAGAAAGTTAATTTGAAAAGTCTTTTGAGTACAATTACATTTACAATTAGTCACGATTTTGATTTACAAAAAGAATTGTATTCTACAATTTCGACTAATTCTTTTAAGAGAAATCACACGTCCATTCTAGTTGTATAAAAATTACTGGTCCATACAGAATACAAGACACTTTGCAGAATTTCATTTTTTGAAACTTTCGCATCCTTCAACCTGTCTCCCAAAAGTAAAGATCTATAGTGTAAAAAGGGCGATTGAAAGGAAGTTTACAAAGAGAATAAGACACGGAAGTAAAAATTTAAAGAATTGCGGTCGACCAACGGTTGAGAAAAGCCGACCGATGTTCTCGCTACTTTTCGACTTCCTATTTTGTCCAAGGGTGGTCTTTGCCTCCTGTGGTTCCATTCGGTGTTCCACCAATTCGATCTCAGTAAAAATCTTCGCGCTCTCGAAACTTTTCTCAATAGAACCTGTGTCTCTTTGGCAGGTATCCCAATCTATGGTTAACCGAAAATTTTGCAACCGAATCCAATCTAATTTTACGATAGTATTGCTAGCTACTCTTTACACCAAAAAAAACTTTTCTATTTTGTTACGGTTAAAGGTATAAATCGAAGAATCTTTTTGATTTAACAAATTTGGGATGACTTACCATTGAGATGAATTCGAAACATTTTTCTTCAAAACAATAATATATAATATATACAGTATATATAGAATATAAATATATATATATATATATATATATATATATATATATATATAGCATATAAATACTACAAAATATTGTTTAAACAGACATTCGATCGTTTAAATAACATTGTTTAATAAAAAAGTGAATCTTGATGAAATAGTAGAAGAAAATTACTAAAGATGATCTAAAAGTGTATATCTATATACACTTTACAGCCTAAATTCTAATTATTCGTTGAAATAACAGATATAAGATTATATAAAAAATTATATAGACCATAAACATAACACAAGAAGATTAATGAATTATTACAAAATATTTACGAAATAATATTATTAATAATTATCTCATAATATAATTGGTATGATCGGTCTTTTGATTAAATTACGTGGGTGTCCGTAGAAATAACGAAGCTTCGTACGGTACATACATACATATATACCCTAGAAGGATTCAGGGCAGTATGCCAGCGCGGTTCGCGGGGTAAGAGAGGATAGGAGGATAAGATGTGGTAGGAGAGAGGAGAAGAGAAAGAGGAAGGAAGACACAGAAGCTCTCCTTCTTCGAGTTACGAGCATCGAAGAGTAAATTCTCCGTGATCCTCCTCTTCGCCTTCCCGATACTCGTGGCCCGTAGGCCCGTCACACTCCGTAGACCGGCCTAACCGGCCCAACTATCCAACTATTCGCTTAGACAGAGAGAAGCGAGTCCTCTTCACTTTTACCGCGAAACGAGCTGAAAAGCGCGAGTTACTCGTGCCACGAAACGTTCCTCTTCTCTCTTTTTTGTCTTTCTTCTTCATCTTCTTCTTCTTCTTCTTATTATTATTATTATTATTATTATTATTATTAACTTGCATTCAACGCATCCACGACGAATATTATTTCCTCATAATATGGTACGAATTAACTGTGTTATAGAGGGGTTGCCTGTATATATAATAGGATACTTAATCCTAAACTATAGTAAATAACAAGCACTCATAAACCACTATATTCTTACTTTTTAAATCCTATTTTAAATTGAATCCTATATATTTCAAATTTTATTTACGGCGATCCAAGGAATCTATTGCATTTCCGATTTTATTTCTCATCAATAGTAAATTAAATTTTGTTGATATCAAAGATGCATAAATTAATGCGATCCCGATGTGTTTTCGCCGTCCTGGCTGACTCAGGGCACCTTCCTTCATTGTTTTGCTTTCTCTTTCGGGAATGGCATGCTCTAATTCCTTCGAACGCAAAGCTGTTCGTTCATCGTTCGATGGATGCGTCCTCTGCTTTTTATTTCTTCGTTTCAATTTGCTTGAAGATCGTTCCCAATTGAATCGATCGATATCAGATTGAATAAATCAATTATTTTTACGGAAAAATTGTAATAATGATAAAATAATTTTGAATAAATTTTATCTGCCAATCGTGCTATTCCAAAAAAATATTCCGTTAAAATTTGGTACAATAGATTGAAATAGAAGGTAATAGAAGAGATCGAAAAAGTTGTTAAATGAGAAAAAGAAATATATATATATATATTACATTAAATTAAGAAGTACAGTACATAAGAAAATAATGTGTATAGATATACATTCTCTAAGTTATTAGATAACAAACGTCTTATTAAAATTACATTTTCCAAAAATAATCTTCGTTTTTTTTAGGTATGTCTAACTTTGTGCAGTTTCACTTTTCTTAGCATCAAATTACTATCACATATATCCATATAACAGCACTGTGAATTATATATATATATATATAATACAATGATGAAGAAAATATATTATTTTACAAATTATTCAATATGATTGTTTCCTATTTGTTATTCGAAATATTATGATTATATAAAATCAATAGAAGTTGTGTTATATATAAAAGGAAATAAAAAATATAACATTATTTTCAGGTACGTCGCATACAATTGAAGCATCAAATTTAACAAGGACTGAAAAATGCAATCACAAAGCGACCTCTCGTGAAAAAAAAATAATTCACGAATCTTTGCACGATTAAATCGCTAAGCATGAGATTTTGAGCTCCATCTCAAGATCAAAACACCTAAGAATAATATTTCTTGATTTCTTTGAGCAAAGGTGTCTCTGTCAACTCATTTATTTCAACGAATCTTTTGTTAGCTCTACTAAAATAATAAATGTCGCCTGTATAAATATCAAACCATAACGCATGAATGTGTAATTCGTGCCTCTCTAATCTTTTCTTTAGAAAACCATAAGAGGCTATATTTTGAAGCTGTTGCAATGTATTGATCTATTTACAAAACAATTAAATATTAAATTAAATTCATCTTTAATGAATAAGTATCTATCTATTGTCACTTACTTGAGACAATTTGTCTTCTATGGCAAACTTATTTTCAGGATCAATGTAAACAACAAATTTCCGTAATGGCGTTTCTGCTTGAAATAAAATAGGCTCGCGAAACCCAGTGATTTCAAGCTGTTGAAATTTAGCTAAACTGCTACTGGCATGTGCGCATAACCATGCTCTTAATGGTGATATCCTTCGATTCATCTAAAATTCAAATATTATTTCTTTTTCTATAGTCTGATAATGCACATATATGTATATGTTTGACATGATATAAAAAGAAATTCTACCTGAGAGGCAAATTCTTCATCCTTTAATGCATACAATAAATTCATAGCTTTACAATCGCTATGCCCACAAACTATAATATGTTTTATGTCATTGACAACACAACCAAGTTCCAAAGCAGCTGGCTCGCACATAGTGAGTTCATCTGCGAAATGTTGAGAATGTGGAATCAGATTTCCTGCATTTCTCACTAAAAAAAAAAAAAAAAAGAAAGAAAAATAAATTCCTTAAAAAATCAAAATTAACATCACAAATGATCGATATTTTCATTTTTTAGCAACAAATGTATTTTGATACTTTAAAGGTGCCATTCTCAAACAAGACTAAAGACAAAATTTTCTTATATTAATCAATGAAACTACAGTGCATAACGTCATGTAATTTATAATACTATATATTCCTCAAATTGCATTTGTTCAATTAATATTCATTTGAGGAACGTCACCTTATAGACAATCTTCGATACAGCACAATGCATTAGAAATTCCAGATTCTTCATATAGAAATAGTCAAATAGCAGACATAATGTGTGATAGTGTCATAATGAAGTCTCGTACCGACAAACATATCTCCAACATTAGTTTCCGTAAATCTAGTTGGTATCATCCGGGAATCCATGCAGGTAAAGAATACTGCTTTTGGCTATGATAAGAGGAACGACAAATGTCAATTATAAAATAAATAAAGTCGAATATTCGTGTTCAAATAGAATTATCGATCGTATCGTTGTTCCTAAGTAATTATCAATAACGCGGTTCCTATCGTAAAATTTGTATCGTTATTTATTTTCTTATCTTCTTTTGTACGTAATATAATCTACATAAAAAAAAAAAAAAAAAAAATCCTCTCAATTTTAAATAAATCAATAATATTAAAGTTAGCGCGAATCTACGTCAAAGAAAAAAAATAAAAATTTTATGTTAAAAAAATATTAAGTAGATAACAAAATTTCCTAATTTACTTTCTAATCAAGAAAATAATCAGTCGATAAAGTAGAAAATCGTAAAGGTTACCATATATAATAAATATGTCAAAGGGCATTTAAGAAACATATGAAACATCTTTCGTTATTAAAAAAACAAAAAAAAGAATTTATCAATAGTTCACAAGTTAAAAACAGTTCAGGGACACATTAATTATTGTTAATGTAATTCATTTAATTGTAACGAATTGTCAATTGTTTTCTAATAATAACACCTTATTGTTTATTTTTACTGATTATTTGAATTATTCAATATCTATATTACATGCAATTATTGCTTTTCATAATTAACTTATAAATAATAAACAGGTTAGAGGAAAGCACGTGTAATCAAGTAATAAATTATCATTAAAAAAGAATATTAAATATATTATAAATAACGTACCTCGGGATGATCTTTAACTTTTTGAAATTGTTTCACCATTCCTTCTCTATGACATTGTCTATATTTCATTATACCTTTAATTATTCTATCCATTATTACGAATCGCGTCGGAAAAGACTAACTGTCTTGCTTACGTTTAGAACGATGACAATACACAAGTCCGCCATTTGTCGATTTAATGGCGTGAAGTTTGAAACGTTTATCAATCTTATCTCTCAATTATTGATCGACTATTTTTCCAAAGTATTGACAGTATTAATAAAATAAAGCCTATATTTTATATTTATTCGCATAATTAGAAAATACATAATCTATTCACATATAAATGCAAAGTTATTAGACTATACTTACTTTATTTATATTTAAAAACAATTACAGCCGTTAATCCATAATATCAATCATAGATTAATAATTACTTTATTTATGTGCGAGGCAGCGCAATTCAAATTTAATATTTGATTTAACACATTTAAGATAAAACATACAGGCATGTATCAATATTAATATCATATTGTTGATAATGTATTGTAATCATTCATTTACTCCTATAACTTGATAAACTTCATATCTTGATTGTACGTTATTTTAATAAACTAAATATACAGTATAAGAAAATATATATATATATATTTTTGAGAAGATCATAAGAACCGCTGTATAAATTCAATGTCAGATATTCCTATAACATCGAACTGCAAGAATACTGTTCAATCTAAAAAATGAAATAATTCAGGATTCAAAATCAATGATATATTCATCATAAATAATTCAAACAAAATATTTTTTTATGGCTGTTGATACTGGATTACTTGTTACAGGTTTACATGGATCCACAATTATTATGAGATGATACAGAATCTTACAGCACCATCAAACATAGCAATTAATTGTGAGGAAAAAATTAAGAAAAATTCCCTGTATAGTTATTCATATTCCTGTCATGTATGCTCATAATAAAAGCTGGATATTATAATTATTCGATGAATTATTTTCAGCAAATAGATTGCCAAATATTGGTCATTCCATCAGACTCTTAGATTCAACAGTCATTAACAGTTTGGACCCGGGTGACAATGCGCCTGGGTCGAGCTGACTTCTATCTACTTAATGCTGAACTTTGACTAGCACGTTCTAATTTTTCAAAATGTTTACGTGCATTGCGAATATTAATTAATGTTGCTGCCGATGCTTAAACAGAAAATTATTTGAAATTAATTAATTATATAAAACAATAGCTTTCATATAATATAATTATCAAAATGGCAAATACTTACGAATAGCTGGATCTGACATGATAACTGTCACATATGTGTTTGATGTAAATACATCTATGAAAGCAGCAAAATTACTATTTCTTACCTCCATGCTTTGAAATTGTGCTGCTAACTTACTGCAAAAAAAAAAAAAAAGAAGAATTATATACATCATTTATTGAATGTATAATAAATTTTATTAAATATTATATTCCTTTTACCTGCAACTCAATTTAAATTGTTTTATAATATTGGAAACTTTTTCAAAACGATGTACGTCCCTGTGAAGCTGTCTTTCACAATGACTGATTAAAAGAAATGTTGCTCTTTCAAATAACAGTACTTCGTCTGCATCAATTATTTTTGCAAATTGATTTAAACTTTGTTCCAATTCTTCTACATTAGGTATCAACATATAAACAATAGAAGACCATGCTCTGTAAAATCAATGATTCATAATAAATGGAAGCAATAACATATTAAATAATAAGAAATATATACAGATAATAAGTTATATGTGAAATTTATTTTAATCTGAGTTCATACCTATATAAAGTTTCATCCCATATACTAGTTCTAAAACAAGTGCATCCAAGCGGTAAGCTCAGTCTTTTGAGATCTTCCTCCCTCTCTCGAAGTATCAAATCACGTTGATCCTCTTGAACTAAGTCCATTTTGTGGACAAGACAAAAGATTTTTGCATCAGGACTATTTTGCAATATTGCTTCTAAACAATTCTGATAATAATGCATATCTTTGTCTAATTCTCTTGATTCCACATCGAAGACATAAATTAACACCTCTACATTTCTGAATATATTATCACGCTGAGATGCAAAATAATTTTCCATAAAAGCTTCTTGACCTCCACAATCCCAAAGATTTAATACCAAATTTCCAAGGAAACGAACATGACTGTGTTCTACATCAACTATTATGAATATAACCAAATTAATAATATAAAATCAATAACAAATCATAATAATACATTTTAAATGCTTACTTGTTGCACCTAAGCGACGAGTATCACGTGCTATATAATTGGCAAAAATAATACTACGCATACTCGTCTTTCCTGAGCCACTTTTACCCATCAACAAAACCTAAAGAATATACACATATGTATATATTATATATGTAGACTAAAGAAAATTGATAATAGTCTTTTATTATTAGCTATACTAATACTTTGTAATATAAAGTCATTGTACCTTTTTCTTCATCTTGGATCTCTAGATTAAATTCCTTTAAGTAACACTATTTATGATAATAACTTGTCTATGATGAAATCTTATTAATTAATCGATTAAATGTAGAATAATCAACTATCTAAATAATTTCCATAATAACAAGCATATGTCAAATCACATTTGAGGTTATACGATTTTACTTAAAAATGATTCAAAGAATTGTAGAACTGATACGCCCTCCTCAATAGAAGTAGCAATAACCACAAATAATAATATTCCTTTTATAAGATAATGAATCACAATACACAGAAAATTCGATATTGTTATACACAAATACACAGAAAAAATTACATCTACTAACAATGAGTATTACATATATTATCCTGGTGAAGTCGTTATCATTACCTATATAGAGATAACTTTTGCGTATTAATCATAAATAAACAGCAATAACAAAAGAAACTTTTATCTCGTACAAATCATTATAAAATCTGTAATATTTTAAATTAAATTTATTTTATTGTTAAATGATAATTGAAATATAGACTAACGTTGAATAAAATCTCTTATGTATTAAACTTCAAGTGTATATTAACTGTCATTTATACGAAATATAAGAAATTAAAAAAATTCATTAAAATATATATAACAAGTCAGAATGATATTAAATCAAATAAAATGAAGTTATTGTTCACCACTTTCTGTTAAACTCGAAAGACATTGCATAAAGTTCACATTATGTTTCTCCTTAACCAATCAGTATCGCATCACGTTTGACCTGGAATTTGCTGATTGGTTAATTGTTTTTATTTACTAACCAATAAATGATCTCATTATAGTGGCCCGTTCAAAAACCGCGTTTTTTATATTCATAATTTTAAAATATCATTATAAATATTCGAAACTATTGCAAAGATTGATAGAAAATAACAAATCAGAAAAAATTTTCATAATAAAAATCATGATATAAATTTAATTGATTAGATAAATAATTATCAATAAAAAACGTATTTATTATAAAATGTGAAAAGAATCTAACGATAATACATCATCACCCGATTAATCATATAATAAAAATAAAATTTACATAAGAGAAATAATAATAATAATAATAATTCGTGTACTACTTCGTGATTTCCTTCTATTATTACAATCATTATTTGTTTCGAGTATAAATGAAATAAAGTACATTTGCTTTATTACGTACTGTCATTCCAAAATGGCGACAACGTCATTCTAATGTTCTATCATAATGTAAAAGTAAACGGATTATACAAGATGCATGAAAAAATGATTATATTTGAATTTAACGTTAAGACATCGAATTATACGCATGTGACAACGCGCATACATGCGGTTCGAAAGTGTACAAAGAAATATGTGCTATATAGCAATCTGTACACATACATAACCATTAACGGCAATAATCGTGTATGTATTGCGAAAAGAGGTACTAGCATTGAAAGATGGAGTATAGCGGGAAAGGAAAAAGGGGATGGGAAGAGTGAAAGCGAGAAAAGATGAAAAGAGAGAGACGATAAAGATAGAAGGTATCACTGCACTAGAGAGAGGAAAAAAAATAATAAAAAAAAAAAAGTAAAGGTAGAAAGGAGAGAAAGGATAGAGAGAATAGGAAAGAGGTAAAAAAGAAATAGCAGGATATTCTAGTGTGGCGGCGCTTGTGCAGTGTAGAGAGCCGCCACGGCGGTGATTCGAGCTTCTTATCGGTCTCGAAAAGACCCGTAGGAAGAAGTAGGGAAAATAAATAGAAAAACCGATCGTCGTCGGGCTGCGATTATGAGCGCGAAATGAAGTAGCATCGATAAAGGAACGAAGCGCCGCGTGATTCCACCTCCGCCGTGTCCAAGCGTGGCACATCACGGACGTGTGGCTGAAGCGGCGCCATATATATACGGTATATATCGTATTCATTCCTTAGCGAGTACGGCCAAGTACGGCGGTGGTGGCAGATAGAAAAGGAGAAGAGAGTAGAACCGCGACTGTGGCGGCTGCTCCTGTGTATTGGGTGGGGGCGAGAAAGATAGCCGCGACGCGACTCTGAGAAAGAAGAGAGTAGAAAGCAAGTAGAAAGAGAAAGATTCGTGGATACGGCGGGGTGCTTTGCCTGCACCCGTGCGTGAATCACGCTTCCGAGGCGCCCGGCTGTCCCCCGTCTTCAAGTATACCCCATCGTCGCGACATTGACCTGTTCGAGGACGCCGTTCGTTCTTAACGATACCAAGAGAAACGGATTTTCTCCCTTCTTTCCCATTTTGGAGCAACCTTTTAAGAGTGACACCCACGAGGTGGGAGGGGAGGCATCTTGCTATTCGTTCCGATCCATGTCTTCTACCGGTTTATCTAATATCTTCCCTCTCATCTACGATACGTAATTTAATCGAGCGAAGATTCACTGAAAAAAGGTCCTCACTTCATCAAGGAAAAAATCATTTTTGTAATATGATAGTAGTGTTAAATGAGTCTTAGAACCAGTGTTATTGCCAGCAAGATTTCTAGTATACTGTGATTAAACTCTTTAATTTGTAAAGCTTAAAGAAATAAGACTGTTGATTGAACTCTGAAAAGCATCGTTGTGAATAATTTCATTTCTATAATAGAATATCAGAAACGCAGCCACGAAAAATAGACTGGCAACAAAGAGAAAGAAGCAGGTGCAATATGTCAGACGAAGAAGATAAACCTCCTGCACCTCCTGTACGACTGACATCTAATAGGTACATGTGCTTGTCATATTTGTACATACTTTCATTGCCAAACATCATATTACTTTGTATCATCTGATCTTTTTTACTGGATATTGATTAGCTATTGCTACGCTTAACTTTAAGCTCATAATTAATAAAAAGGAATTTAATAACTATAACAAATTGTAAATAAGGATTATGGGTTTGACATTTTAATATTGCTATCTTATAACACACATATATAGTATTATCTTATGTATTTTACAAAGTTCTTAATTATATGTTTCTACATATGAACAAAGAAATGATAAAAAGTATTGCTGTTGTATGTTGGTAAGCTGATAATCAACTATCACCACAATTATAATCAACAATTTTGTGATAGTTAATAATTTTATTGTTTTCTTTATAATATATACAAGTCTGAGTCTTCCAAAAATAGAAGAACTACCACTAATTTAGTAGTTGCTAAAAATAAAATCTCTCAGTTCAGATACGTTGACATTCTAATGTAGGGGGCCAAGTTTTAAAATCTGAGTGTGTTATTTGAGTGATACATTTATCACATTTAAAAAATGTACACAAATTTTATCTTCAATGAACTTACAATATGTAAACAATTTTTTTATCTGTTTGAGAATATTTTTTATATTTGTAAAAATAACGATTCAAATGATCTTAATCTAAACAAATATAGTATATTTATTGATTTTTATTTCTATTATATTTGTTACATCTTTTAATAAAATAACACATATACATTCTTTCTATGAAGTTTTACATTAATAGCTTATTTATTAAATCAAATAAAAAGGTATTAAAACTAAATAATGAATATGTTGTAGAGGTGAATCTGCACCAAATTTGCCAGTGGATATGCGCCCACTACCTAAAGAACCAGATTCAGATGAACGTAAGAAAAAGACATTGAAAGGCAAAATGAAGGTGAAAGAAAATAAAGATAAACCAAATATCAGTTATCCAACAAATTTTGAACATACAGTACATGTTGGATTTGATGCTGTTACCGGTGAATTTACGGTATGTTTCATTATTGTTACTTACTTTTTAACGTCGTTTAAAATGCACTCGCTTCCTGCTTTGCTGTTGTACCATGATACGGAATATCCAAATAATATGATATATGATAAATAAATGATAAACAATATAGAATTTAAAATATTCATATGGATATTCCGTATCTACAGAAATAAAATTTCAAACATTTTTTCACATACGTATGGACATTGTGGAACGGTAATTTGGTAATTTGTCTCAGCTTCTTATACATATTATTTTCTCACATGAAAAACTAACTAGACACTATTTCTTTCAAGCTGCCACTGAAAGTAAGTAAATTCAAATGACCACAGACTTACTTTGCCTGTATTTTATCTTGTACATACATCTTGTTTAAAAGTTTGTTTTCGTTGCTGTTGAGAAAAACTAATTCTTTCGTTCAATTCAAACTGTAAGATATGTTATAGACTTCATAAGCATAAATGCTTTTGTAGATTAATATAGGCTTTAGGCAACATGGCATCTGACATTATTGCTTTCCTGCAGAATGAATCTTGGTGAACGTTAAATTGTATTAAAAATTTATTGAATATATTAAACGAAACATACAAACCTTACATTTGCATGTTTTATCCTAAAATATCCATTCTTAATAATTTATCTCTTCCCTATAATTTCTTCAAATTCTTTAGCAAGTAGGATCTGTCTAGCCAGCATTGTCTACCTGTTACATTTGACTTCCCCTTATTATAATATGACTATGACTTCTACCGGTTTAAAATATAATATTATCATCCATAGGGAATGCCAGAAGCTTGGGCAAGACTTCTCATGTCCAGTAATATTAGTAAACAAGAACAAAAGAAAAACCCACAAGCAGTCTTGGATGTTTTAAACTGGTATGATAGTAGCAGTAAAGAAACAAAAGGTTCTAAGTACATGACTACAACTAAGATGGTTGGAGTTGTAGGTAAGTTTATAATATAAATTTTCTTTTTTATAAGGAAGAAACTTTTGTACTTGTTATATTAATAATACAGATATCATTCAAACTGCACACCCAGCTCCAATAGAAAGAGCAAGTAGTCCGCGAAGTATGGGTGTTACTGTTGGTACAGGTGTAGGTACTATTCGTGGTCAGGCAATGTCTCAGGCTTCAGGAAGTTCTCACTCTCAACATTCATTGAGCAGGTGAGCCTTTTACAATCTTTACATTATGAAAAAACTATTAGTTAAATATTTGCTGAGAAACAATAACATTACAGAGTAAGTAGCAGTAGTCCCAGTAGTACACCAACTGATGCTTGTGCAACTAGTTCTGAACAAGAAGATGAACCACCACCTCCGCCTATTTCTGCTAGACCAGAACGTACAAAGTCAATAGTAAGTTTTCTAATATGTACAATGATGAAAATATGAGATAATTGTAAGATTGATTTTATAAAATATTAAATTTAAATATCCAGTATACAAAGCCTATAGAAGAAGAACCACCTCCACCACTGGCAACTACACTGGGGTCACCTCAAAGGAATGGAACACCACAACAACAACAACATCAATCACAGTTAGATAGAAATAAAAATCAAGCAACACCGACATCAACTACGACTGATCAAACACGACCAGCACAAAGTGATAAAGCAAGAAAAAAGAAAATGTCGGATGATGAAATACTAGAAAAGCTTAGGACAATTGTAAGTGTGGGAGATCCAAATAGAAAATATACAAAAATGGAAAAAATAGGACAAGGGTAAGTCACAAATATAAATTTTATAATATTTTGTTTACTGTATAATATCTGAGAAAAAAAAAAGAACAACAAAATAAATATATGTTTACCATCAGTGCTTCAGGTACAGTGTACACAGCAATTGAAACATCAACAGGAATGGAAGTTGCGATAAAACAAATGAATCTTTCACAACAGCCGAAAAAAGAATTGATAATAAATGAAATTTTAGTTATGCGGGAGAATAAACATCCGAATGTTGTAAATTATTTGGATAGTTATTTAGTAGGAGAAGAATTATGGGTAGTGATGGAATATTTACCTGGCGGTAGTTTAACTGACGTCGTGACTGAAACTTGTATGGATGAGGGCCAAATAGCTGCTGTATGCAGAGAAGTTTTACAAGCATTGGAGTTCCTTCATTGTAATCAGGTTATACATAGGGATATTAAGTCTGACAACATCCTACTTGGTCTAGATGGGGGTGTAAAGTTAACTGATTTTGGGTTTTGTGCACAAATTTCTCCAGAACAAAGTAAAAGAACTACAATGGTTGGAACTCCATATTGGATGGCACCTGAAGTAGTTACAAGAAAGCAATATGGTCCAAAGGTAAATAGATATTAATTATTATATATAATAATCGGTTGATATTAATTATTAAAGTATTAAATTAAAATTATTGAAAAACAGGTAGATATATGGTCATTGGGAATAATGGCTATTGAAATGATAGAAGGAGAACCACCATATTTAAATGAAAATCCACTAAGAGCATTGTATTTAATTGCAACAAATGGAAAACCAGAAATTAAAGAAAAGGATAAATTATCTGGTATTTTCCAAGATTTCTTAGATCAATGTTTAGAAGTTGAAGTTGAAAAACGATCTGCAGCTTCAGAGTTATTAAAGGTAATACAATTGAATTAATAAAAGATGGTTGTTATGTTTAATAACGTTATTGTTGTACCATTAGACACATTTGACATTCCTTTACAGCATCCTTTTTTGAAGTTAGCAAGGCCACTAGCCTCCTTAACACCTTTAATTATGGCAGCAAAAGAGGCTGCTAAAGGTCATTGAAAGAGTAGTGAAAGACTATGGTCAAAAGTGACCATAAATATGACTATGTGAAAGAATAACGAACCACCCTCCCAAAACGGAAACGGCACAATAATTCAATAATATATATGTAATAAATAAACATATATAAATATATATATATATATATAAATATATTATATATATATATAGATCATAAATAGATAGAACTTATCCGATACGTGAAGAGTATCGAGAAATGGTTTCAAAGTTTTTAAATTGCTCGACTCTCGCATGTTGTGAGGAGAAAAAGTTAAATCAGAGAAACTGTGAACGATCTGACGGCAGAGACCTTGTTTGCCTCGATGATGTGTATTGATTGCTAAAAATTTCTAACGTCAAATTAAGCAGATGTTGAAAAATGAAAGAATGTAAGTTGACGTAAATATTGCCTGAAAAGCTTTTTTTATCAACATTCATCATCAAGGATAGATAAGTGTCTGTCAGTTATTTTCTAAAGATGTAAAAATAGTATTATTGACTCTAAAGTTGAAGATCAGAGTTAGCTACAAACACACATTATTTATAGCAAGGATCCTTATTAGATAATACCATAAACAAATGTGAACAAGTACATAAGACTTATTCTAATACATTATTATGGTTTGACAAAAAAAATTGTAGGAGAAAAGTAAATTGGTCTTCATGTCAGACTTATATTTTTCGAATGAAGTTATGAGGAGCAGAGCAATATGTTTTCAATCTTTTTGTCTGTCAATATGACATAGATATATATATAAGCGATAGCCTAACTTGTTTTAAACGTTCTCAAAAGTCACGTTCTTATAATCAGATGTTATTACGCAGAATTATGTTTTATTAAACTAAAAATGCCTTAACTATTTTCTTTTATCTTTAATATCACAATCATCGCATTGTGTTAGTACATATATATCTATTTCTACATCTATATATATATATATAGATATATATCTATCTATATATATATATATATATATATATATATATATATATATATATATATATATATATATATAGATATAGATATAAGTGTATATATATATAGTATCGCTAATTGAGTTATATTTGTGCTTTGTGCAGTTAGAGTATTTCATTTTTGCAAATCAAGATTATTGTTTTGTAATATTAAGATAAACAAAAGTAAGTACTTTTTCTCATTTGCATTGCTAAGACACGTTAAGATACATAAGGCCTTCTTACTAAAACATTAGTTAATAAGAACATCCTAATATGGACAAACTTTGTCCGGTCACGTGTGTTCTTCATTACAGGTCAAATCTAACTATCATTAACGTGTCTTAAAACAAATGAACGGATGATCGATGAAATTTTAAAACAAGGTTCAAATGTAGGAGCATTTTGTGACACTATAAAGTGCCTGTTGTCATGTTTAGAAGCATGAGATATACATGCTAGATTCCTTATAATCTTGAACCATTAAAATGTATCATTTATTTCGATAAACCATCAGAAACCAACATGTAGAATCACGTCAATGGTTATATACAAGGTTTCCAAATGGTTGTATCATATTAAACAGAGCAACTAAAATGTCTTTCCTAATTGTATTATATTTTCAAAGTATCATGTCATTACAACTAAAATTATCTATATTTAGTTTAAGGAACTTAGATTTTGCAATTTCTGTAATTTTTAATAATTTCATTATATATAGGGTTGCGTCATATGCGATTTTTGACACTTAACTTCATGAGAATGCAGTAATTATTGATACAAAAGAAATCACCGATATATTACATATGAAAGAAATGAAAAGAAAAAAAAAAAGCAAGAACATATAATTATTTCCTTAAAAAGAAACATAATGTATTTAATATTTAGCAGTTTTATTCTTCCATAGAACTGTCAATAAGAAACCTGATTTGTTTTTTAATAACAATTAGTAAAGTCTAATTAACAATTGACAGACAAAATGGCTCGATTTATGTCGTGCTTACGACAAATTTGGAGTCATGCTAAAATTGGATAAAAAAAACTCTTTAAAAAATCAGGGACTATAATATAATGTATTATTTTTGTGTGTCAGTATTTCACAAGAATAAGCATCGCATGTATTAATTTTCTTTCAGTAATTACTCTAAATTAATTGAAAGTAAATGATGTGTTAAGCAACATAAAAAGGAAATAACTGCACATTTAGTATTAATCATCATGTAAACGAATTTATAAATTAGGATCCAAATAAATTAGCTCGATCAGGAATAACGAGCGAGGTCTTGCATTTTCACAAATATCTTCAAAGGGATTATATATATAGATATATATGTATGTATATGTATATATATATAACCATATATATATATATATACCATCCATTTTGTCTGATCATATTATTATTATGACAGTTATAAAAGATATTTCTTCTCTCAGTTCATAGGTATTTACTATTAAGATTTATTTTTTAATGATAAATCGAGATGCATTAAATATATAAAATATACTTGACCATGTCCAAATTTCAAAATACAAAATGTATTTAGATGCATAATTGTTCGCAAATGATCATCTTGTTAATGAATCTGTTCACATAAACAAAAGTACAAAGCTTGTACCAAAACATGCCTTACTGTAATAAAAATATAAGTATTCTATTAAAATAAAATAATCATTATTTTTTTGATGCGGCAAGATTAGATAACTAAACTGATAGATTTTGAGAGTAGAGATTATAAAATGCATAGACAAGTATTATTTTCTATACTTGCATCTCGATTAACGTTCCATGTGCATTTAAGTATTTACATAAGAAACGTATTATTGTCATTTTGTAAGTATAAAATAGGTTCCTACTAAAATCAGGTTAAGTGTGTATATGCATGATTGCGTGCTTATGATGTTTTTGAAAATGCTTTGAGATCTCTAAATGAAAGAACCAGGCCTAGTAACAAAGATACTATTTTACTGAAAAAAATTGGTCAAAGTACATGGTTTCCAGTTTTTATCAAAACTATTTTATTTAAAAAAAAAACGACAGCTAATATATATATATATATATATATAATTGCTTTTAAAGATTTTTAGTAATGAATGATTTCTCAGGAAAATATATATCTAAACGATAAAGAATCCAGAAATTGATTGAAACGGCAGATAAATAATTATTGTAAAAAAAAAAAAAAAAAAAATAACGCCTAGAATTTTACGTATATATTGTACTGTAACACCTTTTAGTTTGTTTTGAAATGTTACAATATAAGGAAACATTTTGTAACAAACAATTATTATTTTATTACAATCTTCCCTTAATATACCCTTCCTTAATATCATGTCTCTATAAAAGAACAAAGGTTAAAAATAACAGTCAATTTGATTCTTATAATGCTTTTTATATTATCAGGAATATATAGTAACTATTTATATATTACAGCTTTTATACACGTTTGTAAAAATAGTATGGACTCTTAAAAAATAATATTTTTATCACCTTTTTGTATTGATTATATCATAATTATATACATAAATAATGTGTTACACAATTCAGATCTGATTATAAAGAAACATATAATATCATGTTAGTTGAGTTAGAAATTGTTACATCAAGAACAGTTGTATAATATGTATGGGGATGTTATATCTTATATTAAGTAAACAAATTTTTGCTTAGTTTAATACAATATCAGCATGGAAGCACGCTTTATAATTGTATATTGTAATGGATGATTGTGAAAGTTTAATTGACCATACTTATTAATAATATTAATATGCTAATTTACAAATATTATTAACATATTATATATTCTACGTTACAATTAAAAATCTTGTTTTTGAACAAGAAAGCAGAATTGATGTAAAAAGATTCTTAACGAAATCTACTATGTTCAAAAGTTGAAGCAATCAGAAGAATCGTAAATGTCTTTGAGAAAATTTAATGTTAAAAGAAAAATTCTTGTTTAAGGAAATTTACTTCTTTTCTTCGCCTGCTGCATGAAAATGTATCGAAGCAGAGTTGATGCAAAAGCGCTTCCTGGTAGGTTTTGGACCATCGTTGAATACATGTCCCAGGTGTGCACCGCACTTTGAGCAGGTCACTTCAGTCCGCACCATATCTGGGTTTGCGATCAGCAGTAGTAGATTGCCACCAACTACAGGTCGTGTGGTGACGGGATTTTCGTGTTTCAATGGTGAGAGTGAAGTGGTGGTAGCGGAGCAGTAGGAAGACAAAGGAAAGACAATAATAGAGTGTGATTAAACGCAGACCCACACCCTTCTGAGTACACTTTCAATGCCTCCCAGCAATAGTAGTGGCGAAGAAGTAGACTTACAGTTAGATTAATTAATTTTTGTTATTTCACATGTTTTTATCTATCAAAATTACCTTGCACATAGCTATCCTTGAGTTTCCTCTGTAGTAATTGTAATAACATTCACAGATTATAATACTAAACAAACACACCATTTATTTAATACAATATTGGCATAAATATTCATTAGAATCAAATTTTGAAATTACTCTATATATTGAATGTGATATTAATTTAAATTAAGTATTAATTTTAATATTAACTTTAAAATAAGTAAAAGTATTATATATATAATTTTATTCCTTCAAATTTTTTTAGATGCCTAATCTTTAATTATGGTCAATATTAATAGAGTTAAATAACAATTGAATTTCTTAGAAATGTAACCATCCTATCTATAATACAATGATATTTCTTTTCTTTCTATACAATAATATTTCTTCTTTTTTATATAATTTTTTCATATAGCTCCATAAAAAATAATTATCATCTACACCACATATATTACTGCGACGGCTGTATTAGAAATAAAAATAACATTATTTAATTTTGATATTACTAAGGCCACAGTAAAATTATATTATAAGAAGCCACAATTACAAGTTATGTGCTATTTATTTGCAAATATTATGAGAGAATGCTATAACTACTATTTTTGTAAATTAATTAGACGAAAGATTCGTTTGCAATTTATGTCTAACATTTCAGTATAATAATAAAAAAATTGATGTAAGTCTAACACAATCACACTCTAAGCTGGACATGCAGGATATAAGGTATTAGGAACTCTGCCTTCCTTTAAACTTTATATCAAAATTTATATCTACAATCATTTTACCCATGTATAAATAAAGCCAGATCATAATATACTAAACATAAGTTATATATTGTTTAATTAATTGATTTAAACTATTTGAGAAATATACATGCACGAAATAATTAAACCAGTAGAAAATATTTTTACCATAATAAATATCCTATTGGTATATATTATATTATTGAAAATGAAAAAAAGATAGAGATTAGAGAAGAACTACAGAGAAGGCAATGAAATATAAAAGATACGGTTAGGAAGGTTTAATGATGGGTTAAAATTGTAATGTGTGAAGAGCGAAGACACCATAATAAGCAGGTAATGCTAAAAATCTAATCGTAGATATACTTAAGCTTTAATTCCCATTTAATCATTTTTATTTTCCATTCGATAATATCAGTTTACCTGCATATCGTTAGATATCCTCGTATGATGTAAGAATAAAATGAATAAGGAATACTACGTCATTATATCAAATATATGAGCATAATTGTTTGAGCTTTGTAAATAAAATAAAAAAGACTGTGCTTACCATGAGATGTATCTTTGGTTAACTTAATCCGTCCTTGATCTAAAACTTCATTAAATGCAGGCCAACCGCATCCACTGTCATATTTTGTATCAGACGAGAATAATTCCTGATCACAAACGATACACGTGTATGTACCGTTTTGATAAAATTTATTGTAGCAACCAGTGAATGGCCTGAGTAACACAGAAACAATTATAATACACTATCATCCGGTACCAAGTAAAAAGAGGTTAATTACAACATCCGAAATGTTATTTTTGAACTACTTGGCCATGACGTAAAGCAAGCGATCGCTCTTGAAAAAGTTATTTTTATCTACATATATAACTAAATTGGCCTTCACAATATTTCATTTACAAAAAATGAATTAATAAAAATATAAAGCATATACTGGCCGAGATTGTATTTATAAATTATAAACGTCGTAAAATTTAAATCAAGATTTAATATAAATAGTATTTGAAAAGAAGATTTTGAAAAAAAAACGAAGAACAAAATTAACTGCCACAAGCGACAATTTTGACATCGGTATTATTATACCGTGAAACATAGGAAACGATATAGGATAAAGGAAGAGACAATAGTAATCGTCTTTTAAAAAGGCACGAACATATTTCGCAAAGATGATAAAAAGTACAAAGCGTCTTATGAGAGATTTTATATGTAATTGATCGAAATCCTCATAAATTTGAAGCAAAGAACATGGTTAAGCAAAAAACATGGCTATTAACGAATGTCTAAAAAAGAAATATCATTGTCCTACCTCTCAGTTCCTTTTTCTTGTGTCACGTGCCACTGTAACGGCGTCAAACGTTTTTTCAGCTCGTCCTTATCAATTTCCGTCGTCATCCTTCTAATTGAATAACGAACGCTTCTTAAAACGTCGAAAGGTAACCGAAATCGCGCCAGTTTAATGCGTCAAAATCAAAGACGTGGATAAGTATTACATATACGACCGGCGCGCGCGCTTACCGCGTTAAACGTACAACGACTGCCGCATCCTGCTAGATCGCGGGTAAATGTCGAGTTTCGAAATGGTACCGTGTGTGCGCCTTCCAGTTATTTGGCACTCGTAGCCCGCCACACGTCGATCATTTCCCCTCCTATGTGGCGCTTCGATCTCACGTCGAACGCGCCTTTTCTAGGGAACGATACCATCCTTCTTTCCTACTTCGTTGAAAACTACTATTTATAGAATTACGAAAGAATATCGTATTTAACCTTCTATTTCTTTTTAAACGTATACTAATACTTCACTCTTCCTATCTAACATTTCTATTGTTACTTTTTACGTGATTTATCGATTTGACATTAAAAATTTTGCTTTAAGACAAAATTATTACGTTTATAATAATGTGTAATGAAATTCAATTGTTGAAAAAATTTCGATATAAATATCAATGTTATATAGTACATTGATAAATAATTATAGTAACATATTAATATCCTTTTTATATTTTAATTTTTATCGACATCAGTGATAATTAGTGAAATATATTAAATTCATTATAATAAAAATAAATAATTATAGGAAAATAGGGGGATAACGAAATATAAACGATTTTGTAACAAACTGTGCTTTAATCTGTTGTCAATACATTTACAATATACATTTACAATATATTTGTATATATTTATAAGTTTTGATAAACCGCTCTACAACGGTATACAATTCTCAAATACAGGGTTGATAGATAATATATATATATATGTATATGTGTGTATATATATATATATGTATATATATATATATATACACACACGACTGCGGTATGTTACATATCTTCTCTCTGGTGCGTAGCTATACACATAATATAGATAATGTTTTTCTCGTATTTCATAATTCTTATTCGTCGTACTATCATGTACCAACGTATATAATAGCATAATCTTTCACCATCCAATTTATATTTTGGATTTTGAAAACTTACACACACCGAGCACATTATCTATAATAGATATGTATTTTATGTACAATGAAACGTGTTCTAACTTATAAGTTAACTTATTTATATACTATATAACATACACTTGCGATAGTGCACTCAGTACTATACATAACTTGTTTCAAATCAGAAATCTGATATATTGATAAATCTATCATCATAAAAAAAAAAAAAAAAAAAAAAAGAAAGAAAACGAAGTAAAGTCAACCGCAGTTCCTCCCCTTCTATATATTTGAATATTGCATAAAATACGTCCCGACATATCGAAAAAACATGAAGAATGCGTATTACGCCGAGGAACTTTCGATAAAAGTTTACTTGAATGTTAGCTACACTTCATCTGTTTTGTAATTATTTTTTAAAAAACTATCAAAAATTCCTAATATTAAGGTGGGCTTATTTTTATATACATGCGCACATAATACGTTAGTGAATAGAAACAGAAGTTTATACTGACAATCTGTAAAAATGCCAAACATATAGAGCATCATCATTAAAAGAAAACAAAAAAAGAACAAAAAATATGATATGAAATGAAACAATGAGTTCCGGTGGAAATATTGCTATGATTATAATAACAAAAAGCAATAAGTATCACCTTTTCGTTAATTGCATCAAAATAATAAAAGCATAAAAAATAAATGTTTACTACACATTATTATAATTGTCACTTGTTATACTCATCACTACAATCATTTCTCTATTACTTTCATATTAATATGATTGAACTTTGATTTTAATGAAGAGCATTGTCTTTAAATTAAAAAAATATATATAAAGCAATATATCCACCGAAATATTTTGTAATGTGTAAAATATATTTTATATCAATTGTAATGGCTAAAGCCAGGACGGTCTATGATGATGTGGTGGTTGTAGAGCATATAAGGAATGAATATATTGTTGGTAAGCAGCAGGATCCACTGTTAGATTTGGACCATGAGGTGGAACGTAAGCAGATACGTGTGGTCCATAAGCAGCGGATCTTTGCGCAGAATGAAGAAATGGATGAGGTGGATAATTTCTTGGAGATTGATTACTAAGTTTGTTACAGGATGACTGCACGGTATCTGTTACTGGTGCAACTTGCTGTTGCTGTTGTTGTTGTTGCTGTTGTTGTCTAAGCGCCATACTGTAATAACTATTTGTATTACGGAATTCATCTAAAAACGCAAATGCTGCTGCTGCAGCAGAAGCATCCTTATCATAAAAGGGTGAACTGCTTGTGGTGGTACTGGTTGGTGCAGCAAAATTGAAGGCACTACCACCTGGCGGAATTACTGAGGTATTTTTTAAGCCAATGTCTCCAGGAGTGCCTGAATATTGGGAAAAATTCGATATACTGCCGCTAGCTTGTTGATCTCCACTAACTGTAGACGGTAAGGCAGTGACATTTGGTTGCTCTTGCTGTTGCTGTTTACTTTTTTTACTTTTTTTTGTCCTAGTTGTAACCGGTGCAGGAGGTCCTGTTGTTTCTCCTACTCTTCTTGACATTGACAATATTCCTGATGTATTTTTTGCTGCTGCACTTTGTATACTTTGTAAGAGATTCAAATCCAATTCCGCAGTTCCCGAAACAGGACTACGCGCATAAGCCAAATGTTCTGGTTTTGCAGGTGGTGGTCTAGGAATTGTTAATAATTGTTGTTCTTTGTTAGTACGACTTACTAAACCTAAACCCAATCGTGCATATGCGGGACTTGTGGCTACTGAATCTGCTAAACTTCCAACAAATACACTCTCAAATTGACTAGCTGAAACTGCTTCTGGTTGTGAAAGTGCTATCATTGGATCAAAAATAAATTGTTCTTGCCCAGGTCGTATTGTAGATTCTTGTGGCAGAGCGCGCGACGGTTCATTTGGCGATTCATTATATACACGCTTCTTTACAGGAGGAAGATTGCCACTTGTTGTGTTTGAAGTTCCACCACTAGCAGCTTTTGAGCTAGCATCAAAGTAATGTGGACTGTGGTACACTGGTCTAGAATTAGTTATAGGATATCCCGAAGGTTGAAATCCAGTTTGATAAAGAGACTCATGCGTCGTTAAATTTTGTTGAAATGCTATAAGCTGCGATTGATCTTGTGTTTGAATTTGATCTCCAGTACTTGCATTTTTGCTGAGGAACGGTCTTTGTTGAGTATATTTTTGAACACCTACAGAATCGCTAAGATCAGTAAAATTTGGTCGTTCTTGTAATGTTTGTTGCGGCTGCTGCTGCTGTTGATGTTGCGATTGTTGTTGTGATGGTTCTTGATTACTATGTCTGCTACTAGATCTTTGCATATCACTATTAGAAAAATTATTTGGATATGCTGTAGGAAATTGATTCGAAGGTTGATAAATTTGATGGTTCGCATTTAAATTCATTGACGATTCTGGCTGAACGATAAAATTTCGTTGTTCCTCAGGTGAAGTTTTATCACTATTATTAGATTTCAAAAATTCTTGTCTTCGTTCCGATTCATTCACCGACAATGTAGGAGATTGTAAATATGGATGAGTTTGCTTAAAGTTTTGAGCATAACTTGAAGATGCTATTGTGTTTGATGTATAGTCCTCAGGAGCTTTAGGTGGTTGAGATTGAGCATAATTTGTAGCTTGTTGTGGAGGAGATTGCAAGTATGTAGTAGATTGTTGTTGAGAGGTACATACAGATTTCTGTTGAGGAGAAGGTTGAGAGTAAACATGTGGTGACTGAGGAGATGGTTGAGGGTAACTTATTGCTGCTGCTTGTTGTTGTGGAGACAATTGTGAATAATTAGGTGGTGTTTGGGGTGAATGTAATGGATGAGAATAATTAGGTGCTTGTTGAGGAGATGGTTGAGAATAATTAGGTGGCTGTTGAGGAGATGGTTGTGAATAATTAGGTGGTTGTTGAGGAGATGGTTGAGAATATGAATTGTTTTGTGGTGAAGGTTGTGAATAGGAAACTTGTGCTTGTGGAGAAGATTGAGAGTACGCAGGCGGGGTTTGTGGAGAATGTTGCGAAAATGTTTGTATTTGCTGTGGGGATGACTGAGAAAAATTTTGTGGCTTTGGAGATGGTTGTGAGTATGGTGGAATTGATTGAGGTGACGGTTGCGAGAAATTATTTGAATGTGTTTGTGGTGAAGGCTGTGAAAAATGTGGAGATTGTGTAGGTTGCTGTGAATATACTGGTGGTGGTTGAGGAGAAGTCCGAGAATATACAGATGATTGTTGTGGAGATGATTGTGAAAATGAAGAATGTTGTTGAGGCGAAGACGGTCGTGAATAATTCGAAGATGCCTGAGGAGAAGATTGAGAATAAGGGGAATGTTGTTGCTGTGGTGAAGGATGTGAAAAATTAGATGTTGCTTGAGGAGAATTTTGAGAATAATTGATAGATGAATTTTGTTGGGGGGAAGGTTGAGAATATTTTGGTGTAGTTGATTGTTGAGGCGATGGTTGCGAATAATTTGATGGCGCCTGAGGTGAAGTTTGTGAATAAACTGGATGTAATGGCTGAGGAGAGTGTTGAGAATATCCGGCAGATTGAGTTTGATTATTAGACGATATTTGTTGCGGATAAGGTTCATTTTGTGACGAACTTTGTGGAAAATTATTTTGGGGGGAACATTGAGGAAATGTGGGAGATAACTGACGATAAGCTTCACTTGAATTTTCTTGAGGCGATGATTTCTGATATACTTGAGAAGTTTGGGATGGTATTTGAGGATATATTGGAGTCTGTTCATATGATGCAGGGGATGGATATGCTGGGGACAATGGATGATTTTGAGGTGATGGAGTAGGAGGTAATTGGGCACTATATCTCGGTGGAGTGGCATAATAGGGGCTATTATAAGGACTACTACCAGTTGATAAAGCATCCTGATAAAATCCAGCACCACGTATTTGAGTTTCAGTTGTGGTTACTACAGGCTGATTTTGCGGCGAACGACCTGAACAACGGCCTGGTGGAGATTCTTGAGAGAAGCTAGAAAGTGATTCGCTTAAACTGCTACCACCTGTGCTCATACGCCTTGGTCTACTACAAATCGTTTCTTGTATTTCTCCATCTTTCTTTGGCACACCTTCTTCTATTTCTTCGTCTTTCTTTTTTGATTTTGGTGCCCCAAAAGCTTTAAACCAAGCACTTAAATTTGGCGTTGTGGATTTTTGTTTTTGAATTTCTTCTGTAAAAACATTACTATCCTTAGTTTCTTCGACTGTTGTCAATGGTAAAATTGTCCCCTTGTTAGCAGGTAATTTTTCTTCAACAGCATTCGATGTTGAATTTACTGATATTGTGGTATGATCTTCTTCCTCATCATCATTTGAAAAATTAGGATTTGGTGATGAAACTAAGCCTTTACATATCAACTGTATTGAATCAGCGTTCTTCAAAACAGTTCCTAAACTAAGTTTTGGTTCCTCTTTAACATCTGTACTAGGTTGAACATTATCACTAGCAGATTGATGGACTGTTGTATCACTAATATTGGAAGATGATAAATTTAATGGTTTCTTTAATAATAAATTTCCCTTGCTTTTACCAGGTTGTAAACGATCTATTGTACGCTGTATTTTTTTTGGTCTAGATGGACCATGTGGTCCAAAAATTTTAATAGAACTTGGTCGTTTCCTTGGAGCTTCTAACTTTGGTCCAGATTTATTCGATTCAATAGAGGAATGAAATACTGGTGAATCACTACCGGAAGAAAATTCCGAAAGCCGAGGTGCATCATCGAGCCATTTATTGATGTCCTATTATTAAGAAAAAGTTAATTACTTTGACAAAATATAAGCAAGAAAAAAGATTTAATAATACAAATATACATATACTAAACATTAAATATTTATAACTTACATTAAGCGTCTGCTCTGTTGCTTGATTCAAGGCCTGTATCGCTGAACTTTCTTCTTTACCAAATACTTTGGTATGTTTAACTTGTGTATTTTTTGTTTTTTTACTATCATTTACTTCATGATTGTGACATTTATTTATGTCTCCTATAGCAATCGATTTTTCTTCCTTTACTCCCTTTTTAGATTTCAACCGCTTTAAATTGACTTTATCTCCATCATGTAATGTACTACCATTTGAAGGCACTTTTTTCGAGTACGCACTCTGAATATCTTTCTTCTTCTGCTTTTCCTTTTCATGTTTCAATTTTTCTTCACGACGTCTTTCACTTACCTTATCTTTCAGACTATCAAGTGACTCCAAATCTTTATTATTTACTAACGCAGCAAGTTTCTTACAAGTATCAAATTGTTTTGACTTTTGTATATTTGTTTCTATTTCTAGTTCTTTGGAATCTACAAGATCTGTTAATTCGCCGTTGTTCACATTTTCTTCAGTCTTCTGTTTTGATTTTTTTTCTTTCTCTTTTTCTTTCGTAAGAATCTTTCCGTCAAATTCCTCGTCTGATTTTAAATTCATTTTCGCCTCATCTTTTTCCTTTTTACGATTTTTCTTTACCTTAACATGTAAAGATTTTTCTGTATTATTATCTTGAGATTCTACTCGTTTTAATTTGCATTTCTTCGTATTTTCTGCTATCAACGTATTTTCTAGTTCTTTTTTCTCAATTTTTCTACTCTTACTTTTTGCTATAATAGAAGGTTCATAACTTTCTTCAAAATCTTCTTTCCGTTTTTTCCCCTCTTTTACCGAACGAATAATCTCTGCATCTTTTTTTTGTTGATGTTTGTTCTTTTTATTTGCACGTTTAAGTTCTTGTTCTTTGGGAGGCAGCTTTTTGGTTTTTAATAAAACATTGTTTGTATTAATGTGTTTCTTCCCTTTTGATTTTACAACATTAACTTCTGATAATGCTTTGTCAGCTTCTTCCTCCTTTATTTCTTGTTCCTGTTTCTCGTTTTTTATCTCTGTATATTCTTCCTCTCCTTCTTCCTCTTCTTCTTCTATAATGTCTTCTTCCTTTATTTTTTTAGATTTTCTCTTACCTCTCTTTTTTTTAGTAAATTTCAAATTTTTACTTTGCTTTTCTTCTTCAATTTCCAAGTTAATTTTTGATTTTGCTCGAGTTTCAGATTTAATAGACTTAGATCTTTTGTTTGACTTCTTTAAGCTCTTTTTTACATTATGTTGCATCGTAGAAGGAGAAGTAGTATTTAAAGGATAAGAAAGAGATGAAGGAGATATAGATACTGATCTTGTTGATGAAAGATCTTCATCACTCGATGTTTCAGATTCTAAATAACGGTTTACTGCTTTATCAAATGCTTCTTTTAAATTAATTGCCATCTCAGTATATTCTAAAATTCAATGAAAAAGAAAAAAGAGAGAAAAAAAAAAAAAAAAAAAAAAGAAAGAAAAAAGATATTAATTAATATATACTTTCATTACATTATTTTAATTCATTAAATATAAATACTAACCATTGTCAGAACCATTATATTGCCTGCAATTGTCAACAATAAGGCGAAAATCACGTTTGAACTGACTTATACTTTTATAAGATCCACCTTCCAATTTTTCTTCCATTGTACTAAGATCCATTGGTCTTCGTACCACACTGTAGTATCTGTATCAATACAATATATTATAATATTGTGTTGTATTATACTGGATTTCTTATTTTTTTTTTTTTTTGTAAATATTTGACTATCCAAAATGATAAATATATAATTTATATATCCTTGTTTACCTAGGAGCATATTCTTCGTCCACAGGATCAATAAAAGGCCAGACGTCAACATGGTCTTTTAAGCTTTCAAGTACTTTATGCATACCTACACGACGTTCCTCTTCTTCGATTCCAAATGAATATCCATATTTATATCCATAATTAGAAGTAACATAATTATCACCATGACTACTAATCCCTTTCTTTTTTTCCAAATTTTCCACTTCATCTCTAGTATGGATAACAATTTGGCCAACTGCAGATGCTAATGAATTATTAGTTTGTCGACCTTTTTTTTGTATAGGTGGGACACTTAACGGTGGAGAACTTTTATCTTTAACGTAAACATTCTTGGTACTCTGAGTACTTCTCTTTGCTCCTTTGCTATTCTTTGTCTTAATCTTTGATCTAACCATGACTGTTTCCATTTGTGTAGCAGGTTCGTGACTTCGAAGAACTCTTGAATTATTACGTTGTAGAAGTTTACGCCTCTGCTGTTTCTCTTTTAAATCAAAAAGTTTTGGTATTTCAGGCATAAAATCTTCTGATAGAGTACGATAAAGTTTACGTTCAGTATCGTACTCCTAAAAAACGTAATAAACAATTAATAATAATAAATTAATTTAAAAATGAATTTTTATTATACAATATATCATACTTACTGAATCACGAAATTTTTCAACCAAACGACTCCAATCTTGCTGAGTGAAACAAACAACCTGCCATACACTTTCTCTTTCTTTATCAGTTTTATATATTAGATTATTTTCCTCCTTCTCCTCCTCTTCTTCTTCCTTTTTCGCCACTCTGTTCCTTCGTTTTTTACGTTTTTTTTCTCTTGATTTACTGCTCTGTTTGAATGAGGTACTAACAGAAGTATCAATATAATCCTCCCTGTACAATCGAGTGCCGTAGAAGTACCAGTAAGCAGAATTCTTACGATCATGACCCAATGGTTCAACTCGCAGACTATCTGAGTCCAGATTACTTAAAGATTGCTCCTGTTAATAAATAATATTTGAATCATTAAACATTAAAATTTATTTTATTGAAAGATAGTTTTTAAAAGTGAAATTTAATTTCAAAGATAATAACAGAATCTATATTAATTATTCTATAATAAATTAATATACAAATGAATGAATACATACTACGTCTTCCGCGTCTAGTCTGAAGTCACAGAGGGCACGTAATATTTCTACTTTTTGACGAAGTGGCAATAATTCAAAGTCTACATCGGTATTAAAAGGATTTTCACATTTATATTCCTACAGAAACATAAAAGAAAATATATTGAAATTACTTGAAAGATAAGACAGAAAGCAAGGTGTATAAATATATAAATAAATAATATTTCAATCAACAACATTGTCAAATGATCTAAATTAACATTAATTGAAATTTGAAGATAGCACAAAGATTATATTTACCTGACATTTTTTCCGAAAAAGTCTACGAAGAAACATTTGATAATTAAAAGTAGAAATGTCATTGCGAGTATCATTAGGTAAACAGCCTTCTAACAATTTTACTATTAATTCTTGTACTAAACGACCTTCTGTGCCTCCATCCGTTAACAATGCTTCTTCTAAATCCTAAAATATATACAACAATAAATAAAATGTGAATCAATCATATTAAGCAATATTTAGCATAGACAGAATTGTTTTAAAAGACCGAAACATACGAGGATTTACTAATTCCTGAAAGCTTAAGCATTACTAGTAACTGATGCATTTAATGCCTATCGTTAGGAGGTAGCATGTAATTAGATACCTCAATGTCAAAGTCCAAAAGATTGAAAGCAGCCCTAAATAATGAGCAGAAGTGTGCTATACTTGGCACCTCCCACCACGATTGTATGTCTAAAAAAAATAAGGTAAGAAATAAATGCTCCTCAGTTAAAAATGTTTTTAAATTGTTTTATCAAAAAGTACTAGCAGTGCTTTCATTAATACATACCAAATATAACAAATTAAATATTTCAAAATATTATAATTCGTAACAACTGTTATCATAATTAAAATTGATTTTGCTTCAGTAACAAGTGAATAAATTTTTAATAACATATAAATTAAACTGAAGAACTATTAAATGTCTTCAATTTTGTTATAACATTTTTATGAAGTATAACGAATAAAGTTTATAAAATTATAGAGTTGCACATTTATTATATAAATATGTACGTACATATTTATATAATAAATATCACTAATAATATAGCTGAATTATGTATGTACATAATTAACATAACAATTGAACACTTTTTCTTAAATATTTAATAGAAATACATAGAGGAAAAACCAACAATAATAAAACAAATGTTTCCTTTTTATCATGTAAGTAGTAATAAAATTATTTGCAAAGTCAAAGAAATTTATTATTTTTAAAATAGTCGAAAATTAAAACTAATTCATGAAATGTTGAGAATGAATTTTCTAAACAAATTATTCTC
This sequence comes from Vespa velutina, assembly GCF_912470025.1. Lineage (NCBI taxonomy): Eukaryota > Metazoa > Arthropoda > Insecta > Hymenoptera > Vespidae > Vespa > Vespa velutina. Next base: position 5,067,990 of record NC_062194.1, read on the forward strand.
TATAAGGAATTAAAATACGTACTTTCTATATATCTCTTCTAAAGATAATTAGTCATATGGCATAAAAAAATCATCTTATTCTTTAGATATATGATATATAAATCAAGACACAAGACATCAATTCTTTGAGATTTAATCCTAAAATCCAAAATATGGATAAAATAACATATTAAGAATGGTATTAAAAGTTATTAAAATTAATGATTGAATTTTCCAAAAGTATATACGCTATGCTATTAAAACATAAATATCAATCCATTAATTGTTTATTAATAAACTGTATCATGTGTAAATTAATATATCATTAGTTAAATATATAAGAAGCTCATAAAAACGACAACTTATCCGTTAATGAATATTATATATATACATATACATATATATATATATATATATATATATATATATATATATATATATATATATATATGTATATGTATGAAAAGTATTCTCACGATAATCAAGTCAGTTAAGTTTTGTAGGAGGACTCACCTAGGATCCCTATAAAAGTGGGAAACATAACCCGTCGTGTGGCGGGCAAACCGGGTAAATCACGTCAGGGCGGTGAAGGTTGCAGAATAACAAGGAGAGGACGATGCTCCTCCTCCTAGGCATAAAAGTCGCGAGCGACTTTTATCGATAGATTCGAGGAGCACGCCGTGGATCAAATAAAACAGAATTCGACAGGGCAAGGTCGATCCTTCCTAAAATACCTGGATGCAACCCGATGAAGCACAACACCCGTAGTCCTCTATGCAAAAGAGCGGGTAATCGCATTTCCACATAGCTCGTTGCATTCCGCCGTCACGAGCTCAAACGACTAAGCGCATTTGTACATCGTCCTGTATATTTCCCTAACTATAGCAATGACGATTTCTATTCAACACTTATCCTGAGCACGGCTATGTAGCCGATTGTTAACGATGTACACGACACTCTACGACCATTCTCTATTTGGGGAAAAAGTTTAAACTCAAAACAACCACCAGTTTCGCATTGTTCAAGACGTAAAACGATATATACGCACATAAGTTCCGTCAACTTCAAATCAAACGGACGTAGTTCGAAGCGTCTCCCACGTTATTTCGCCTTTACACCACAGATATTTCTTTCTTCGAAATATCTGTTTTATAAACAATTCCTTTTATTTGTCGGTTGCTACTTTCATCGTCATCGTTGTCCTTTTCGTCATCGTCATCGTCGTCGTCGTCGTCGTCGTAATCGTCGTCGTAGTCGTTGTCGTCGTTCTCGTCGTCCTCGTCGTCGTCGCCGCCGAATACGTTACAAACGAAACACGATACACATGTACGGAAGTGTAGAATAGCGCGGACCAGTGCGGACCAGCGGACTATGCAACTTACGATTCTGAAACCTGAACAACTATTGCGGGCGTATACCGATGAACATGCAGTATATAGATTTGCGCTATCCATATTTTCTTCTTGGCCTCTTTCATAATATCATACGTATATAACATTAAAGATCTTCAAACACATATAAATGTAAGCCATAAGGAAATCCACCAATCAGAGTCTATTATTTTTGTCAGAATCGACTCTGATTAGTGGATTTCTTTACGACTAACGTATTACATTTTACGTCGATTCGTCTGATAAGGCCTTAAGAGATATAAGAAGACGATGTAAAATATTTTTAGTTACATTTTATTCAAATTGCCAATCTATCATTTTCTTTCCTATCTAGTTTATTCATTCGTTATCGTAAACTATTGTAAATTATACCAAATAATTGTAAATAATAATGTAAAATATAATTGCTTTCTACTCTAAACCAATCCTTGATCCTTAATTGAAATCGACAATAATCCTCTCGTCAGTTGGTGATACTGTTGTATACATTTCATTCGAAATCTCCTAAATATGAACAACATGTTACAAAAATGATAACAAATGTTTTTAGATATTTTTTGTTATATATAAAAAAATTTTGAAAATTGTTTATTGCTTAGTAATATATACGTTGTTGTTAGTGGTAACCTTTGATACCTTTGATACCTTCAAAAACATGTTCGTTCAATTATTGATGATACATTCCCGCGTGTATATATTGTATTGGCGCGTATAAACTGTACGTATATGAATCGATAACAAATAATAAGTATATAAAAGCTTATTATTTGTTATCGAATTATTAGTAAACGATTTATTAGTAATATTTTTATCAATAACACGTATTCTTTATTGTATAGCAGCGGCGTAATCGAAAAAAAGTAACGTGAACGAAAAACGAAGTTTGGATTGTTTTCGACGTTAAAAAAAATCATGTCTTCGTTCAACTTAAGCGAATTAAAAGATGCTTTAAAGGATAATATTGAAAAAAACGGTGTTTCTTTTGCAGGAAGATTTCTCAAACTTGATTCTGAAAAAAATGGTATATATTTTTACTTCGTAGAAGATAATTTAGAGGTTAAGATATTAGGAATATCTATAAATCTTAACCTAATATTAAGGAAATAGGAGTAATTATAATATCTTAACCCAATATTAAGAAAATATTGGGTTAAAATGTTATAAATGCTCCTTTCTTTAAAAAACATTGATATTTTATTTTTATTCATTAGCAATAGAAGTGGTTAAAGCGATAGAAGAATGCCCACATTTAGAATTCTTCAATTTAGAAGGTAATACATTAGGGCCACTTGCGGCAAAAGCTATAGCTGAAGCTTTAAAAAAGAAAGGAGCTGCTTTGAAAAGAGCTCTTTGGAAAGATATGTTTACTGGTCGCTCTAAAGAAGAAATTCCTAAAGCGTTAGAATATCTTGGCACTTCTTTGTGTATAGCTGGTGCACAACTTACTGAGTTAGAGTTGAGTGATAATGCTTTTGGTCCAATTGGTATTAAAGGATTAGCAGATTTTTTAACTTCAAGTACATGTTATTCTCTTCGTGAATTACATTTAAATAACAATGGACTTGGTATATTTGGAGGTAAAATGTTAGCTAAAGCTTTATTGGACTGTTGTCAGAATAGTTCACGCGATGGTAAGTACTAACTACTTTATGTAAGTACTAACATGCATTTTTGATTATTTACAAAGTTTTAAATATTATTACAGGAACACAATTAGCATTGAAAGTATTTGATGTTGGAAGAAATCGGTTGGAAAATGAAGGTGCCGAAGCTTTGGCATCTGTATTTAAAAAGTTAACTACTTTAGAGGAGGTTGCAATGCCTCAAAATAGTATAACTCATCCAGGAATTATAGCACTTGCTAAAGGTTTATCTGCTAATCCAAAATTACGTGTGTTAAATCTTAATGATAATATAATAGGACCTCAAGGAGCTCAAGCTCTTGCCAACATTTTACCAAATTTTCGTGCTCTTGAATATCTTAATCTTGGAGACTGTTTGTTAAAAACAGAAGGTAGTTTAATATTAGCAGCAGCTTTAGGAATTAAAGGAAATCATCCTTCCCTTATGGAGTTAAACTTAAGTTTTAATGAAATCCATACAAGGGGAGCTGCGCCAATTGCTCAAGCAATGGCTGATAAAAAGCAACTGACTAATTTACATTTAGATGGCAATTTATTTGGAACAGATGGTCGTGCTATTTTGCACAAATGTCTTACAAATTTTGAACGTATTAATTCATTAGGTACATTAAATGACGATGAAAGTGTTGAAGATGAAGATGGTGAGGATGAGGAAGAAGATGAGGATGAAAACGAAGATGAGGATGAAAACGAAGATGAGGATGAAAATGAAAATGAGGATGAGGATGAAGATGAGGAAGATGAAGATGATGAGAATGTGAATGAAGATTATACAAATGACAATGGTGCTATAATAATACAAAAAATTGAAAAGAAAGTAACTGTTCCTGATTTCTTAAAATCTCCAACAGAAGAAAATTTATTATTATTAGAATATGAGAGTGGACAGCCTTTTGTTGAATATGTAAAGGTTTGATTTTCATTCTTTTATTCTTTGAATATAATTTCCAAAATTTCAATTTTTATAATTATTATATATTTTAGAATTTAGTAAAAGATAATAATACGCAATCAGAATTCACGTTCATTGAGGAATTTATAAAAGTGATTATGAATGTTTCTGCTTTGTGTGGAAGTGGATTTTTTGATGTAAGAATAAAAGCACAAACCCTTACAGATATTCTATATGCAGAGCTCTTTGCATTTGCTGTGAAAGATAAACAAATTACAATTTTGAATAATTCTTTACTTGTAAACTTAGGTTTAATAAAGGTAAGTACTTTAACCTTATGTATCAAGTTGATAAATTTAATTATACGTCTATAAATACCATTGTAGAGCGAAGATAAAAGTGCTGGAAAAATTGATTGGAATTTAGATGGTTGTTTCAAAGCATTGGAGATAATCAGCCAAAAAGATTATTTTTTGCAACAAACAAGGGATACGTTAAAAATCTTTTTAGAAAAACCAGTAATAATTAGCCGCGTAAAAGTAATAGATCCTTTCCAAGATGCAAAGGTTGCTCTTGGAATTGTATTAAATCGTTTTCAAACAACATAATTATTGTGGAATATACGTTCAATGAAAATTTCGTCATATATTTGCCCATACTTAAAATGAGCTAGTTAATAAAGTAGTTTATACCCAGAAACTTTTTATCTTAAATGTAACTTTCTGTAATTATATATAATTTTTTTTACAAAGGAATTAACTTTAATTTTGAAAAATATCTATACATGCCTCTTCATTTGTACAAATTATTTTGTAGGCAGCTTTTATCAATTTTATACAAATTTATATGTTGTAAAAACATGTTCATATTATAATATTACAATTTCTTTTAATAAATAATTTCGATAACAATAATATATAAAAAGCAATAATTCGGCCACAATATTAAATAATTATTGCATTAACTATGAAATATGAGTGGTATGTTTTGTTTTCGTTAACTAGCCAGTTGCTTCTTCGTTTGTACGCATTACCTGTTCTACAAGCGAAATTAGTTTTATTATGTTAAAAAAAGAAGATCCGCCCAAAGGCTCACACTCAACAGCCTCTATCCCAAATGAAACTTATAAATTATAATTAATAAGAGTAAATAAAAATAAATAGGAAATATGTAGGTATAATGACAAGTATAAGTGCGACAGAAAAGGTTTCTGTGTGATTCTCTAAGAAATTATCTTTGAATTAAACTATATCTTCTTTATTTACCTGTAAAAATAATATTGGCAATATAAAGTGTTAGTAGTTCAGTGTTTAATCAGAATTAGATTGAAAGAATTTTGAAAATAAACTAAAAAATGCAGCCATTCGCTCGATAATACTTGCGTTATAAGATTTACAATTAGACTTTGCAAGTATTAACGACCCAGGTCTCACTACGTGGAAGTTGCTGCATGTGGAGACCCACGGGCTAACGGTGACTCTACTCTAAAATCCGCGTTCCGCGATACCGATCCGTGATACCTTTCCGCTTCAATGCATTGGCTTCTTAACTAACAGGGTATGCGTAGCTTTAGCTACAACACACCTCTTACAGATAGCTCCACCATTTGCACCGTCCGCTTCAGACATAACGGATTATTAAGCACATTCGAATTCGTGCTTTCCGAATTTCGAACAATCAAAGCGCACTCCTTAGAAATACTAATCGCGTCGCGACACTCACGTGTGTGTTATAATTACGTAGATTCTACTGTTAAGCCGAAATTCGCGAAGTACCCCCCTCGAAATATCGAAAAAATCAAACGAAGTCCACGGTAGGACCTTTAATCGCGCCCGAACACCCACGCAAATGTTAGAAAAACGGTGACTCTACTCTAAATTCGCGTTTTCGATTCGAACAATCAAACGTAATATAATCGCGCCCGAGAACACCCACACCTGTGCCCGCCGACACGCGCGTCAGTGTTCTTCCTATCCTTCCCGTATTCGCGCGTAGAAATCGAAGATGAATCCCGCCATGCGACGAATCATCCGGCCGCTGATGAACCTATCCCTCGATGACCTATACTGTAAAAGAAAAAAATAAAGAGGAAATAAAAGAACAAAAAAATATATAAGATAAAATAATATATATATACATATATAAAATACAAATAGAAAATAAATATATATAAATAGACAAGAGACCTAGAAAAAGAAACGAAAAGAAAAGCAGCATGTACCATCCCATGGGTTCTATCTGAAACATATAAATCATAATTAATAAGAATATATTAAAAACATAATTAAAACCATAATTAAAAACATAATTAAACACATAATTAGAAATATAATTAAAAACATAATTAAAAGCATAATTAAACACATAATTAGAAACATAATTAAAAAGAAACATCATAAATAAATATTAAGAAAACATAATTGAAAAAGAAAAATATGAGATAGAAAAGAGAGCCGGAAAAAGAAAAGAAAGCCCCAGAAAGAGAAGAATAGAAAGCCCCAGAAAGAGAAGAATAGAGAGCCCCAAAACGATAAGACAAGAGACGCAGCTCTATATGATGCTGAGACAGCAACCCGCACAGAAGCCCTCGCCCACAGGCCCCACCCGTGGGTCCCACCCGAGATATATATAAAGGATAATTAATGAGAGTAAATAAGAATAAATAGAAATGACAGCTGACATAAGAGTGTGAGAGATCAATTTCCTTGTCGTTTCTGTAAGAGATTATTGTACAATATATTCTGTTATATTTCTTATTTCGTAGTATTATTAGCTATATAAAATGGAAATATATTAATCTTTAGTTGGAATTAGTTTGAAAAGATATTGGAAAAGTAAAACAATATGCAGCCATTCGCTCGGTAATACTTGCATTTAAAAATTTATAGTTAGTCTTTCCAAGTATTATCGACCCAGGTCTCACTACGTGGAAGTTGCTGCATGTGGAGACCCACGGGCTAACGGTGATTCTAATTTACTCTAAAATCCGCGTTCCGCGATACCGATCCTTTATGCCTTCCGCTTCGGACATCTAGGGCGACTTAGCTAACAGGAGGTATATAGCCTTAGCTACAGGGACCCCACTTACAGAGAGCTTTACCGTTCGACACACTCGCCTCGGGCATAAAGGATTATTATGCACATCTGAATTCGTGCTTCCGAATATCGAACAATCAAAGCGCATTAATCGCGTTCACGACACTCACGTGTATTATGATTACGTAGATTCTACTGTTAAATCCAAATTCGCGAAGTAATCTAATAGAACTGTTGAAGAAATAAAACAAAGTCCCCGGTAGGACTTTTAATCGCGCATGCGAACATTTACGTGTGTGTTAGAATAACGGTGACTCTAAGTTGAAATCCGAAGTGACATGAGTTAACCGGTATTATGACTCTCGATGATATTTGCTCGAGGGATTTTCCCCCGCTTACAAATAACATGATCATCATAATGTCGATCAGCTACATGTACTGCACTACTAGGTGACACCGTTCGCGCACCCCGAATTTCAACACTAAACGGAAGTCCATGATAGGACTTTTAATCGCGCCCGGACACCCACGCAATTGTTCGGAAAACGGTGACTCTACTCTAAATAAACTAATCGAATATTCGAGCAAACAAAACGAAGTCCCCGGTAGGACTTTTAATCGCGCACGCGAACACTCACGTGAGTGTTAGAATAACGGTGACTCTAAGTTGAAATCCAAAGTGACATAAGTTAACCGGTATTTTGACTATCGATGTTATTTGGTCGAGGGATTTTCCCCCGCTTACAAATAAGAGGACCGTCATTACATCGGCTAGCTACATGTACAGCACTACAAGGCAAGCCGTTCGCGCACCCCGAATTTCAACACTAAACGGAAGTCCATGGTAGGACTTAATCGCGCCCGGACACCCACGCAAGTGCTCGGAAAACGGTGACTCTAAAAAAAAACGCGTTCGCGAGGTAATCTAATCGAATATTCGAGCAAATATAAACGAAGTCCCCGGTAGGACTTTTAAGTCGCGCCCGCGTTCATTCACGTGAGTGTTAGAAAAACGGTGACTCTACTCTAAATTCGCGTTTTCGATACGAACAATCAAACGAAGTTTAATCGCGCCCGAGAACACCCACGCTTGTGCACGCCGACACGCGCGTCAGTGTTCTTCCTATCCTTCCCGTATTCGCGCGTAAAAATCGATGATGAATCGGTGATTCAGACCGGAGAAAACGAAGAAGCGGAGAAAATATGAGAAAGAAAAGAAAAGATAGACGAGACCCTCGCGCACATCACAATATTGCTCGATGATCCCTCGATGATCCCTGAAAAATAAAAACAGAAAGAGACAAAATATGAGATATAAAAGAGATCTAGAGAAAGAAAAGCAATCAATAAAAGCTATAACAGCCAGCATAGAAGCCCATACCCATTGATTTTTAATCGCGAGTGTTAGAAAAACGGTAACTGTACTCCAAAAATCGCATTCGCGCGATAAATCGAATTTACTTACATATAAAACGAAGTCCCCCATAAGACTTTTATCTGCACTGTGAACATACGTCGACGTTCTTCCTATTCTCCTCGTATTCGCGTGTAAAAATCGATGATGAATCGATCCATGCAACGATGTTTCCGACCGCAGATGAATCCATTCCTCGATGGTCTATACTGGAAAAGAAGAAGCTGAGGAGAAAATAAGATAAAGAAAGAAAATATATAAAATAAAACATAATATATATATATAGATTATAAATAGAATATAATAGAAAATAAATATGTATAAATAAATAAGAAAGCTAGATAAAGAAACGAAGAAAGAAGCAGCTCTGCACGATGCTGAAGAAGCAGCCCGCATCATCCCATGGGTCCTACCTAAGGCATATAAATCATAATTAATAAGAATATATTAATGACATAATTAAAAATATAAATACATAATTAAAAAGAAATAACATAATTAATATCTGAAAAGACATAATAAAAAGAAATAACATAATTAAATTCTGAAAAGACATAATAAAAAAGAATAACATAATTAAATTCTGAAAAGACATAATAAAAAGAAATAACATATTAATAACATAATTAAAAACATAATTAAAGACAAAAAATATTAGACAGAAAGGAAAGCTACAGAAAAATAAGAAAATACAAGCAGCTCTAGACGATGCTGAAAGAACAGTCCGCTTCATCTCATGGGTCCTACCTAATGCTTAAAAATTAAAATCAATAAGAATATATTAATAACCTAAAAACATAAAAACATAATTAAAAAGAAATAACAAATAAACATTAAAGAAACATAATTAAAAATAATATAATTAAAAATAAATAAAGAAACATAATAAAAATCTGAAAAGACATAATAAAAGAAAATAACATATTAATAACATAAGTAAAAACATAATTAAACATATTAACAATATAATTAAAAACATAATTAAATAAGAAAAATATTAGATAGAAAAGAAAGCTGCAGAAAGATAAGAAAATAGAAGCAGCTCTAGACGATGCTGAGACAGTAACCCGCACAGAGGCCCACACCCATGGCCCCATTACATGGGTCCCACCCGAGACTATAAATCATAATTAATAAGAGTATATTAATGATAAAATTAAAAACATAATTAAAAACGAAAAATATGAGATAGAAAAGAGTGCCGAAAAAAAAAGAAAAGAGTGCCCCAGAAAGAGAAGAAAGCGAAGTTTACACGATGCTGAGACAGCAACCCGCACAGAGGCCCTCACCCATGGGCCCCTTCCATGGGTCCCACCCGAGATATATAGAGGATAATTAATGAGAGTAAATTAGAATAAACAGAAATGACAGCGGACATAAAAGTATAATAGAAAAATTTCCTTTTCGTTTCTGTTAGAAATAATTGTACAATATATTTCTGTTATATTTCTTCTTTTGAAGAATTATTAACGATATAAAATGGAAATATGTTAATGTTTAGTTGGAATTAGATTGAAAAGATATTGGAAAAGTAATACAATATGCAGCCATTCGCTCGGTAATACTTGCATTTAAAAATTTACAATTGAACTTTGCAAGTAATACCGACCCAGGTCTCACTACGTGGAAGTTGCTGCATGTGGAGACCCACGGACTGACGGTGACTCTACTCTAAAATCCGCGTTCCGCGATACCGATCCGCGATACCTTTCCGCTTCAATGCATTGGCTTCTTAACTAACAGGGTATGCGTAGCTTAGCTACAGCACACCTCTTACAGATAGCTCCACCATTTGCACCGTCCGCTTCAGACATAACGGATTATTAAGCACATTCGAATTCGTGCTTTCCGAATTTCGAACAAACAAAGCGCACTCTTTAGAAATACTAATCGCGTCGCGACACTCACGTGTGTGTTATAATTACGTAGATTCTACTGTTAAGCCGAAATTCGCGAAGTACCCCCCTCGAAATATCGAAAAAATCAAACGAAGTCCACGGCAGGACCTTTAATCGCGCCCGAACACCCACGGAAGTGTTAGAAAAACGATGATTCTACTCTACAATTCGCGTTTTCGATTCGAACAATCAAACGTAATATAATCGCGCCCGAGAACACCCACGCCTGTGCCCGCCGACACGCGCGCCAGTGTTCTTCCTATCCTTCCCGTATTCGCGCTTAAAAATCGATGATGAATCCTGCCATGTGATGTATCATCCGGTCGCTGTTGAACCTATCCCTCGATGACCTATACTGTAAAAGAAAAAGATAAAGAGGAAATAAAAGAACAAAAAAATATATAAAACAGAATAATATATATGTACATATATAAAATACAAATAGAAAATAAATATATATAAATAGATGAGACCTAGAAAAAGAAACAAGAGATGCAGCATTATAAATCATAATCAAAAATATAATCAAAAACATAATTAAACACATAATTAAATATATAATTAGAAAGAAACAACATAAATAACATATTAATAACATAATTGAAAACATAATTAAAAATGAAAAATATGAGATAGAAACGAGAGCCGAATATAAAAAAGAGAGCCCCAGAAAGAGAAGAATAGAGAGCCCCAAAAAGATAAGACAAGAGAAACAGTTCTATATGATGCTGAGACAGCAACCCGCACAGAAGCCCTCCCCCACAGGCCCCACCCGTGGGTCCCACCCGAGATATGTAAAGGATAATCAATGAGAGTATATAAGAATAAATAGAAATGACAGTGGACATAAAAGAGAGATAGAAAAATTTTTATTTCGTTTCTCTGAGAAATTATTGTACAATAGATTTCTGCTATATTTCTTCTTTTGAAGTATTATTAGCTATATAAAATGAAAATATGTTAATGTTTAGTTGGAATTAGTTTGAAAAGATATTGGAAAAGTAATGCAATATGCAGCCATTAGCTCGGTAATACTTGCATTTAAAAATTTATAATTAGTCTTTCCAAGTATTATCGACCCAGGTCTCACTACGTGGAAGTTGCTGCATGTGGAGACCCACGGACTGACGGTTACTCTACTCTAAAATCCGCGTACCGCGATACCGATCCGCGATACCTTTCCGCTTCAATGCACTGGCTTCTTAACTAACAGGGTATGCGTAGCTTAGCCACAGCACACCTCTTACAGATAGCTCCACCGTTTGCACCGTCCGCTTCAGACATAACGGATTATTAAGCACATCCGAATTCGTGCTTTCCGAATTTCGAACAAACAAAGCGCACTCCTTAGAAATACTAATCGCGTCGCGACACTCACGTGTGTGTTATAATTACGTAGATTCTACTGTTAAGCCGAAATTCGCGAAGTACCCCCCTCGAAATATCGAAAAAATCAAACGAAGTCCACGGCAGGACCTTTAATCGCGCCCGAACACCCACGGAAGTGTTAGAAAAACGATGATTCTACTCTACAATTCGCGTTTTCGATTCGAACAATCAAACGTAATATAATCGCGCCCGAGAACACCCACGCCTGTGCCCGCCGACACGCGCGCCAGTGTTCTTCCTATCCTTCCCGTATTCGCGCTTAAAAATCGATGATGAATCTTGCCATGTGATGTATCATCCGGTCGCTGTTGAACCTATCCCTCGATGACCTATACTGTAAAAGAAAAAGATTAAGAGGAAATAAAAGAACAAAAAAATATATAAAACAGAATAATACATATGTACATATATAAAATACAAATAGAAAATAAATATATATAAATAGATGAGACCTAGAAAAAGAAACAAGAGATGCAGCATTATAAATCATAATCAAAAATATAATCAAAAACATAATTAAACACATAATTAAATATATAATTAGAAAGAAACAACATAAATAAATATTAAAAATACATAAATAACATATTAATAACATAATTGAAAACATAATTAAAAATGAAAAATATGAGATAGAAACGAGAGCCGAATATAAAAAAGAGAGCCCCAGAAAGAGAAGAATAGAGAGCCCCAAAAAGATAAGACAAGAGAAACAGTTCTATATGATGCTGAGACAGCAACCCGCACAGAAGCCCTCCCCCACAGGCCCCACCCGTGGGTCCCACCCGAGATATGTAAAGGATAATCAATGAGAGTATATAAGAATAAATAGAAATGACAGTGGACATAAAAGAGATAGAAAAATTTTTATTTCGTTTCTCTGAGAAATTATTGTACAATAGATTTCTGCTATATTTCTTCTTATGATGTATTATTAGCTATATAAAATGAAAATATATTAATGTTTAGTTGGCATTAGATTGAAAAGATAATGAAAAAGTTGTACAATATGCAGCCATTTGCTCGATAATACTTGTATTATAAGATTTATAATTAGACTTTGCAAGTATTAACGACCCAGGTCTCACTACGTGGAAGTTGCTGCATGTGGAGACCCACGGGCTAACGGTGATTCTAATTTACTCTAAAATCCGCGTTCCGCGATACCGATCCCTTATGCCTTTCGCTTCGGATATTTTGGGCATGGTTCAAAGCTAACAGGAAGTATCTAGCCTTAGCTACAGGGACTCCACTTACAGAAAGCTTTACCGTTCAACACCCTCGGCTCAGGCATAACGGATTATTAAGCACATCTGAATTCGTGCTTCCGAATTTCGAACAATCAAAGCGCATTTATCGCGTTCGCGGCACTCACATGTGTTATAATTATGTAGATTCTATTGTTCTATCCAAATTCGCGAAGTAATCTAATCGAAATGTCGAAGAAACAAAACGTAGTCCCCGGTAGGACTTTCAATCGTGCACGCGAACACTCACGTGTGTGTTAGAATAACGGTGACTCTAAGTTGAAATCCGAAGTGACATTAGTTAACCGGTATTTAGACTTCCGATGATATTTGCGGAGGGTTTTTACCCCTTCACACAAATATGAGGTTTATCATAATACCAGCTAGTTATGTACAGCACTACAAGGCAAGCCGTTCGCGCACCCCGAATTTCAACACTAAAACGAAGTCCATGATAGGACTTTTAATCGCGCCCGGACACCCACGCAAGTGTTCGGAAAACGGTGACTCTACTCTAAATAAACTAATCGAATATTCGAGCAAACAAAACGAAGTCCCCGGTAGGACTTTTAATCGCGCACGCGAACACTCACGTGAGTGTTAGAATAACGGTGACTCTAAGTTGAAATCCAAAGTGACATTAGTTAACCGGTATTTAGACTTCCAATGATATTTGCGGAGGGTTTTTACCCCTTCACACAAATATGAGGATTATCATAATACCAGCTAGTTATGTACAGCACTACAAGGCAAGCCGTTCGCGCACCCCGAATTTCAACACTAAAACGAAGTCCATGATAGGACTTTTAATCGCGCCCGGACACCCACGCAAGTATTCGGAAAACGGTGACTCTACTCTAAAAAAACGCGTTCGCGAGGTAATCTAATCGAATATTCGAGCAAATATAAACGAAGTCCCCGGTAGGACTTTTAAGTCGCGCCCGCGTTCATTCACGTGAGTGTTAGAAAAACGGTGACTCTACTCTAAATTCGCGTTTTCGATACGAACAATCAAACGAAGTTTAATCGCGCCCGAGAACACCCACGCTTGTGCACGCCGACACGCGCGTCAGTGTTCTTCCTATCCTTCCCGTATTCGCGCGTAAAAATCGATGATGGATCCTGCCATGCGATGTATCATCCGGCCGCAGGTGGACCCTATCCCTTGATGATCTATCCTGGAAAAGAAAAAGATAAGGAGAAAGCAAGAGAAAGAAAAAAGGAAGAAAATAGAAGATAATATGTACATAAAATATAAATAAAAAATAAATAAAATAGAAAGTAAATATATATAAATAGATAAGAGAGTTGCAGAAAGATGAGAAAATAGAAGCAACTCTGCACGATGTTGAAACAGCAGACCGCATCATCACATGGCTCCCACCTAAAACATTAATCATAATTAATAAAAATATATTAGTATCATAATTAAAACCATAATAAAAAGCATAATTAAAAACATTATTAAACAAGAAAAATATGAGTAATAAAAGAGAGCTGCTGAAAGATAAGAAAATAGAAGTAGCTCTGCACGCTGCTGAAACTACAGTCCGCTTCATCTCATGGGTCCTACCTAATACTTAAAAATTAAAATTAATAAGAACATATTAATAACAAACCTAAAAACATAAAAACATAATTAAAAAAAAATAACAAATAAATATTTAAAAAACATAATTAAAAAGAAATAACATTATTATATTCTGAAAAGACATAATAAAAAGAAATAACATATTAATAACACAATTAAAAATATAATTAAAGAAGAAAAATATGAGATAGAAAAGCAAACTGCAAAAAGATAAGAAAATAGAAGCAGCTCTTCATGACGCTGAAATAGCAGCCCGCATCTTCTAATGGTTCCTACATAAAACCTATAAATCATAATTAATAAGAATATATTAAAAACATAATTAAAAGGAAATAACAAATAAATATTAAAGAAACATAATTAAAAATAAATAACATAATAAAAATCTGAAAAGAAATAACATATTAATAACATAATTAAAAACATAATTAAAGAAGAAAAATATTAGATAGAAAAGAAAGCTGCAGAAAGATAAAATAGATGCAGCTCTACACGATGCTGAGACAGCAACCCGCACAGAAGCCCACACCCATGTCCCCATCCCATGGGTCCCACCCGAGACTTATAAATCATAATTAATAATATTAAATCAGTATGAAAAATATGAAATAGAAAAGAGAGCCCCAGAAAGAGAAAAAAAGAGAAGCAGCTCTATAAGATGCTGAAACAGTAACCCGCACAGAGGCCCACACCCATGGGCCCATCCCATGGGTCCCACCCGAGACTTATAAATCATAATTAATAATAGTAAATCAGTATGAAAAATATGAAATAGAAAAGAGAGCCCCAGAAAGAGAAAAAAAGAGAAGCAGCTCTATAAGATGCCGAAACAGTAACTCGCACGGAGGCCCACACCCATGGGCCCTTCCCATGGGTCCCACCCGAGACTTATAAATCATAATTAATAATAGTAAATAAGAATGAAAAATATGAAATAGAAAAGAGAGCCCCAGAAAAAGAAGAAAAGAGAAGCAGCTCTATAAGATGCTAAGACAGCAACCTGCACAGAGGCCCACACCCATGGGCTCCTCCCATGGGTTCCTCCCGAGATATATATAGAAGATAATTAATGACAGTAAATAAGAAAAAATAGAAATGACAGTAATTATACGAACGATAAAATGCTGAATTTTATTTGATTAAACCTAAGAAAAATAAAAGATTAATTAAAATGAAATGAAATATTCTGAACACAGATATAAATAAATATTATTCTCTTTGAAAGAAATATTATATTTATTAATCGATAATATTTGATAATATATGTACATGTTCTCTATAACGTTGCTAAAGATATCCTATTATTTAAATATTAATTAATTATTCCTTCACGTGTTCGCGAATCCACGATCCAGACTTAGCTGAAAAGAAATAAGGAAAGAAAAAAGAAGTATATATGTATATTAATTATACGAATGATAAAATGCTCAATTTAATTTGATTAAACTTAAGAAAAATAAACGATTAATATAAATAAATATTATTCTCTCTGAAAGAAATATTATTATATCTATTAATCGATAGTAAATGACAATATATGTGTATGATTTTTATAACGGTGCTAAGAATAGCTTATTATTTAAATATTAATTAATTATACTTTACGTATATCGTACATTGTTTAAATGTTAAGATAATCCTATTTATTAATTATTCCTTCCCGTGTTCGCGATCCCACAACTTAGAGCTAGCTAAAAAGAAATAAGGAAAACGAAAGAATATGTATATATGTATATTAATTATACGAAGGACAAAATTCTGAATACTGATCTAAAGAAATATTATATTACTTTTACATTTCATAGATATGTGATTTTAATTTAAAACTCGATTTTATTAAAATAAAATTATGAATTTAATTGAACTTTAGAAAAGAAAAAATGTACACAATTTATCATTCGACTTTAACGTAAAATTTGATTTTAATAAACTAGAATTATGAATTCAATTGAATTTTAAAAAAGAGAAAATATGTAAAATTTATGTCTCGAATGTAATATTAAAAATGTATAAAATATGAAATAATCGTATTTGCGTACGCGTGGCAATATCGGAATGTTATTTACGGAATGTTATTTTATCTCAGTTTTTTAAATCTACACCCCCTACACCCATCACCATAAGAGCATTTTGAGTGACAACATGGTAAAATTAAAGTACGACTAAGAGTTATTCTCGAAAGTTTTTAGTGAACTTTCGAAAATAACTTAGTAGCCTAATAGTTGCCCTCTTGAGCCACATATTGTGGGGGCCTCTTCGGTATATAACCTCTTCTTTGGTTCGTGCTTCAACCTAATTGATTATCACTCTAAAGCTGTAACGACAAAATTTGATTTCAAATTCTAAGATATGAAAGATAAAATCCTTACACAACCCTAATTTACCTGAAAAAAATATTTATTATTATTAAATCAGAAATTGATTATTATATTTTCGAAAGATATTTATTGGCTAAACGTAAAAAATTGAAATTAATATATTAATCGCTGAAAATCCTGAGCTAAAAATTAATTAATTTATCATCTAGGCCTCGGACTATGACTCTATAAGTCTCTTTATTTTTTAACAATTATTCTACTCGACTTTATTCTTTCAAAAGCAATGACTCTATCGAGACTTTTCTTTTATTAATTCAAATTGATTAAATATTTAATTCGTTATTATTTAAAAATATAAAGAAATTCCTTGAACGCTCTTTTTTTACAAACGATAGTTTTAATTATTATAAAGAAATCATGCACGGTATCGTTTGTAATCAAGAGACTATCCATCGCGAATATCTTCTTGTTCATTCTTTATTAAAACTCATGAATAACGATTCTTTGATATTTCCGCGCGAGCAAAATATTTAAAAATGGATATATTCCAAATTTGAAATAATTATAAACGCGTTTGAACAAGAAGACCCTATCCTAATCTAATAAATAAATAAAAAAATAAAAAACCATTCACGAGTAAATCTCCGAAAAAATTTACTTGTGGTCACTCAATGCTCTTTTACTAATTAATTACAACCAATCACCCGTGCCAATTCGGACCTTTCGTCCTCGACATGATTGAGTGATCGGAGGGACTTAAAATTTCACTCACAACTTAAGAAGTTCTGCGATGGCTCCAAAATAATCGTCCACGATTTAATCGAAATTGTTGATTAGGTAGGTCGACATCGAAGTTGATCAAAATCCTCTTCAATGATGCACTGATTCTATTGCGCGATAAATAATTTTCGACAAACGGTCACTGAATTTACTTCGCCAAACTATACTGTCCTTTGCAAATACAGTCTATGTGACTGATAAAAAAATGAAACGTTTTACTGAATAAACACTGATTCTAACGATTGCATTGCACGCAATCGATGCAAATATACTTGTTGTTTAAATCGCAGAACCCGAACGAACAAAAACTGCTTCTACTTCGCGATATTCTTATTTAAGCGATACCGAAAATATTCGATTAAATCAATTAATTATTTTTAAAATTACGGAAATTATTAATTTATGAGTTTTCGCGATTAAAAATAGAGAGTACGATGTGCACTGGTCGAAATGCAGAAGTAAACTAACTCGCGAATTGTCAAAGTTAATCGAAGGACCGTTTATGTTTATATTGCAGAAGGGCAACAAACCCGAGATTAAAATTTTGAAGTACTGGAATCTTATATCAAAATTATTTTGAATTTTTCGTGCAATTCTTTATTTATAATGTTTAAATGAATCTACTATTGTTTAAATATTGCTTTATTATACTTCGTATACGTTAAAGATTGTTTAATTATTTTAAAAATTACCGAAATTATTAATTTATAAGTTGTCGCGATCAGAATTAGAGAGTACGATGTGCACTGGTCGAAGTGCAGAAGTAAACTAACTCGCGAATCGTCAAAGTTAATCGAAGGACCGTTTATGTTTATATTGCAGAAGGCCAACAAACCCGAGATTAATATTTTGAAGTACTGGAATCTAATATCAAAATTATTTTGAATTTTTCGTGCAATTCTTTATTTATAATGTTTAAATGAATCTGCTATTGTTTAAATATTGCTTTATTATACTTCGTATACGTTAAAGATTGTTTAATTAATTTAGAAATTCCTGAAATTATTAATTTATAAGTTTTCGCGATTAAAAATAGAGAGTATGATGTGCACAGGTCGGAGTGCAGAAGTAAACTAACTCGCGAATCGTCAAAGTTAATCGAAGGACCGTTTATGTTTATATTGCAGAAGGCCAACAAACCCGAGATTAATATTTTGAAGTACTGGAATCTAATATCAAAATTATTTTGAATTTTCGTGCAATTCTTTATTTATAATGTTTAAATGAATCTGCTATTGCTTAAATATTGCTTTATTATACTTCGTATACGTTAAAGATTGTTTAATTAATTTAGAAATTCCTGAAATTATTAATTTATAAGTTGTCGCGATCAGAATTAGAGAGTACGATGTGCACTGGTCGAAGTGCAGAAGTAAACTAACTCGCGAATCGTCAAAGTTACTCGAAGGACCGTTTATGTTTATATTGCAGAAGGCCAACAAACCCGAGATTAATATTTTGAAGTACTGGAATCTAATATCAAAATTATTTTGAATTTTTCGTGCAATTCTTTATTTATAATGTTTAAATGAACCTGCTATTGTTTAAATATTGCTTTATTATACTTCGTATACGTTAAAGATTGTTTAATTATTTTAAAAATTACCGAAATTATTAATTTATAAGTTTTCGCGATTAAAAATGAGAGTATGATGTGCACAGGTCGGAGTGCAGAAGTAAACTAACTCGCGAATCGTCAAAGTTAATCGAAGGACCGTTTATGTTTATATTGCAGAAGGCCAACAAACCCGAGATTAATATTTTGAAGTACTGGAATCTAATATCAAAATTATTTTGAATTTTTCGTGCAATTCTTTATTTATAATGTTTAAATGAATCTGCTATTGTTTAAATATTGCTTTATTATACTTCGTATACGTTAAAGATTGTTTAATTATTTTAAAAATTACCGAAATTATTAATTTATAAGTTGTCGCGATCAGAATTAGAGAGTACGATGTGCACTGGTCGAAGTGCAGAAGTAAACTAACTCGCGAATCGTCAAAGTTACTCGAAGGACCGTTTATGTTTATATTGCAGAAGGCCAACAAACCCGAGATTAATATTTTGAAGTACTTGAATCTTATATTAAAATTATTTTGAATTTTTCGTGCAATTCTTTATTTATAATGTTTAAATGAATCTGCTATTGCTTAAATATTGCTTTATTATACTTCGTATACGTTAAAGATTGTTTAATTATTTTAAAAATTACCGAAATTATTAATTTATAAGTTTTCGCGATTAAAAATGAGAGTATGATGTGCACTGGTCGGAGTGCGGAAGTAAACTAACTCGCGAATCGTCAAAGTTAATCGAAGGACCGTTTATGTTTATATTGCAGAAGGCCAACAAACCCGAGATTAATATTTTGAAGTACTGGAATCTAATATCAAAATTATTTTGAATTTTTCGTGCAATTCTTTATTTATAATGTTTAAATGAATCTGGTATTGTTTAAATATTGCTTTATTATACTTCGTATACGTTAAAGATTGTTTAATTAATTTAGAAATTCCTGAAATTATTAATTTATAAGTTGTCGCGATCAGAATTAGAGAGTACGATGTGCACTGGTCGAAGTGCAGGAGTAAACTAACTCGCGAATCGTCAAAGTTAATCGAAGGACCGTTTATGTTTATATTGCAGAAGGCCAACAAGTCCGAGATTAAAATTTTGAAGTACTTGAATCTTATATTAAAATTATTTTGAATTTTTCGTGCAATTCTTTATTTATAATGTTTAAATGAATCTGCTATTGTTTAAATATTGCTTTATTATACTTCGTATACGTTAAAGATTGTTTAATTAATTTAGAAATTCCTGAAATTATTAATTTATAAGTTTTCGCGATTAAAAATAGAGAGTATGATGTGCACAGGTCGGAGTGCAGAAGTAAACTAACTCGCGAATCGTCAAAGTTACTCGAAGGACCGTTTATGTTTATATTGCAGAAGGCCAACAAACCCGAGATTAATATTTTGAAGTACTGGAATCTAATATCAAAATTATTTTGAATTTTTCGTGCAATTCTTTATTTATAATGTTTAAATGAACCTGCTATTGTTTAAATATTGCTTTATTATACTTCGTATACGTTAAAGATTGTTTAATTATTTTAAAAATTACCGAAATTATTAATTTATAAGTTTTCGCGATTAAAAATGAGAGTATGATGTGCACAGGTCGGAGTGCAGAAGTAAACTAACTCGCGAATCGTCAAAGTTAATCGAAGGACCGTTTATGTTTATATTGCAGAAGGCCAACAAACCCGAGATTAATATTTTGAAGTACTGGAATCTAATATCAAAATTATTTTGAATTTTTCGTGCAATTCTTTATTTATAATGTTTAAATGAATCTGGTATTGTTTAAATATTGCTTTATTATACTTCGTATACGTTAAAGATTGTTTAATTAATTTAGAAATTCCTGAAATTATTAATTTATAAGTTGTCGCGATCAGAATTAGAGAGTACGATGTGCACTGGTCGAAGTGCAGGAGTAAACTAACTCGCGAATCGTCAAAGTTAATCGAAGGACCGTTTATGTTTATATTGCAGAAGGCCAACAAGTCCGAGATTAAAATTTTGAAGTACTTGAATCTTATATTAAAATTATTTTGAATTTTTCGTGCAATTCTTTATTTATAATGTTTAAATGAATCTGCTATTGTTTAAATATTGCTTTATTATACTTCGTATACGTTAAAGATTGTTTAATTATTTTAAAAATTACCGAAATTATTAATTTATAAGTTTTCGCGATTAAAAATAGAGAGTATGATGTGCACTGGTCGGAGTGCGGAAGTAAACTAACTCGCGAATCGTCAAAGTTAATCGAAGGACCGTTTATGTTTATATTGCAGAAGGCCAACAAACCCGAGATTAATATTTTGAAGTACTGGAATCTAATATCAAAATTATTTTGAATTTTTCGTGCAATTCTTTATTTATAATGTTTAAATGAATCTGCTATTGTTTAAATATTGCTTTATTATACTTCGTATACGTTAAAGATTGTTTAATTAATTTAGAAATTTCTGAAATTATTAATTTATAAGTTGTCGCGATTAAAAATAGAGAGTACGATGTGCACTGGTCGGAGTGCAAAAAAAAACTAACTCTTGAATCGTCGAAGTTACTCGAAGGACCGTTTATGTTTATATTGCAGAAGGCCAACAAACCCAAGATTAAAATTCTAAAGTACTGGAATTTTATATGAAAATTAATTGAAGTTTATCGTTCGTGTATTCATATTAATATTTAAACGAATGTGCTATTGTTTAAATATTAGTCTATTATATTTCGCGTACGTTAAAAATTGTTTAAATAATCAGAAAATTATCGAATGTATTAATTTATGAGTTCTCGTGTTTAGAAAGAGAGCGAGTCGTTGTGTACTAGTCGAAGTGTAAATGAAAACTATCTCGGTAATCATCAAAGTTAATAGAAGTACCGTTTATGTTTATATGGCACAAGATCAACAAACCCGAGATAAAATTTTAAAGCATAGGAATTTTAAATTACGATTGTTTTAAGTTTCTGGTGCGTTTTTGTTTTTTTTTAATGATTAAACGAATGTGCTATTGTTTAAATATTACTTTATTTTACTCTGTATACATTATTTATATATCGAAATTATTAGAAATTAATATTTTCGATATATAAAGTAATATTTAAACTTTTAAAGTCCGTATATGTTTATATGGCACAAGGCCAACTATCCCGACGTAGAAATTTTTAAATATTAAAATTTTAAATTAGAATTATTTCATGTTTCTCGCTCGTTACCGTCTTTCTAATATTTAAACGAATGTATTTTAAATATTTTAAATACTATTGTTTAAATATTAGTTTATTGTATTGTTTGGACATCGAGGATTGTTTAAGTAAATGAAACTTAATATGAAACTTATCTCTAAGAACAATTTACAAGATGGCTTTGTGGCCTTACTTAAATTATCATTTTTAAAAGAAGACCGTATTCATCAAAATCTATCAAGAATCACGCCTTTACTCATCGTTGTTATAAACCATTACAAAATCAGGGATGGTGAAGTCTCATGAAAAAAAAAAATGGAAATTCTTGAGTAATAAATAGTAGTTATTTTCCGATATTAAGATTAAAGAAGTTATATCTTTTTAAAGTTTTGTATAATATCAGATAAGAATTATACTTTAAATTTCTTATGGCGTAAGTATAAAGTTATAGAGTTTATTTCATAGAAATTGCTGACGCCGGATCCCATCCAGGTTGAAAAAGCTCTACAGATAAGGGAGTGCAATGTGATGATGGTTGATCTTTCATATACATAGTTGCCTATAAAATGTAAACATTAGAATATCCATATATCAAATATTACGTTTTTATCTATTTTTGATTTTTCAATCTATTATAATATATATATGTAATAATATATATATATATATATAAATAAATTCATTTACTACCAAAAAGATAGTGAGTTGTTGCTTGGTTTTTATATCGCAATCCTGACCAAGATTACAAGGGTAAGATATTTGCTCATCATTTGCTGGATTTTCAATTGTTATTAATTCCAAACAATGTTTTTCATCAATTTCAAGTGCCTCTACTATCAATCCTGGAAAAAAAAATTATTTTTATATAACTATATAGTTTGAGAAATTAATTGTATCTTCTGTTATTATTTATATTTTACTTACTTCTTGTATCAATATTCGCAGAAAGAAACTTATTTAAAACACCTAACGAATCAGAATCTTCTGAGAAAAGATATGGATAACGTCTTAATAATAGCTTTGTAAGCAACATGTTGCCACGATTTCCCGATAAAATGTTAGGAGGACTACAGACAATTTCATCATTTGTTCTTCTTATTAACAATACTGTCCCATCATACCTTAATTTATACATTAATTATTACATTCACAATACTAACATTCATAATAATGATGTATATTATAAATGAATATTAAATTATGATATAATAAATATGTAGCACCATACCTATTTAACTGTTCTGCTATATTTAAATTAAAATGTAATCTGATAACATGTTGCACTATTCCTTTCAATGAAGGCATTGTCATAATGGCTAATGGAAGTATATCATCGAATGTAGCATCTAGTATCTACAATAAAAGTGGTTGTTGTAATAAGTTTAATATAAGTTAAATAATAATAATAATTATTACCAAGCTTTGTATAGATGGATAATTCATAGCTGCCCAAGTGGCTGTATATCCACCAATACTCCATCCATAAAGTATTATTTTTTTTTCAGGAAACATTAATTGATGTTTTGCAAATTGCATTATACAATCAATAGCATTTTCCTCTTGTACTGGATATGGTTCACCCTTTGTGGTCAGTTTGATGTCTTACTGTTAGTCATATATGAATATAGGTTGGCCGAAGAAGAAGTCTTGCCATTACTACAACTATGTATAAAATATATTCTAATTTTAAGATATTTATCTTTACTTGTACAAAGGTTAAGAGCTAAAAAATTCTATTACATACAAATTTTACATTAATAATAACAAAATAACATATGAGTAATAGCAATTCTTCTCAACGGAGTGTATTTATTATAATACTCATCTAGCTCACTCATTTGCAAGCAGACAACTTACAGTACTACTACCAAAACCTGGATGATTCCATCCTAAGACTGAATAACCTTTGTTCAATGGGGTTGATATAATACCAGTTTCATAAAACCCACAATTTCCTTCGCATGTGATGACAAGTATGTCACCATTAGTGGTTCTATAAAAAATAATATTTATGGTATCACCATACCTTTATCTCTACTTTTGTATCTACAGAGAAAACAGATTTATATTACTTTTTCCTCTGATCAACAAACATTGTATCAATTTCATTTCGATCACAAGTTACCAATTTAAATCTTTCTCCTCCCTGTTTTATTAAATCTACTCTACCCTTCAATAACATCGGATCTATAATAAGAACATCTAATTATTTAAAAAACAAGCATTCAATATAAAAAGTTTTAACTTACGTAGTGCCCAATTAATAATAGAGACACTGCCAGGATAAATTAATTTGACAGCAAAAGTGCATGCTATAATGCAAGACAAGGCTACCTTTATTCCATTATTGGATTTTATTTCTTCTAGTCTTAACTTTTTTCTGTTCTTTTCTCTAATAAAAAATATCATAATACATATGACATTAAAATCATTATTGTTAGAATCGCTTTTTAATAGATATACATTTTACTTTTTAAAATACATTACCCTTGTAAGGTAGTAACTACAAATTCTACAGGCCAAAGATGAAATTCAAAGTCATATTTGCATAACTCTTGTTTTGTTGTTACATTATAATTTGTATTACAATTTCTTAATGTTTTTAAGAATTTGGAATAGATTGCATTATTAGCTCTGGAGTAACCACGTGCTGCTAGCGAAGCAATTAAAATTATACCTGCACTGGCTGCAACTTTGCTTAAATTATATATTATATCCATTACAGAATAGCTATTCCGATACATAAATACAGCAGCAGATGTAAAGGCATAATAACTTATGGACCATACTGCAGTAAACTGAAAAATCAAGTTATAAATTTATATCAGTATTTAATATATAAAGATCATGTATAATATATTTTAAACAAGAAAATATCATTATATATATTTTTGTAATAAAATACTTATACTTAACTACAAATTTCATAGCAACTGAATAATAAAAAATAAAGTAATATTTTTAATAAAATATAAATTAATTCTAATGTTAAAAACATTACTTTTTAAATTTATTACAGTTAGTATTTATATATAACTGAAGGCATAATATTATAAAAAATGTAATGTAAATTAATAACAACAACATAGATAGATTGAATTTTTATGATATTTGAATAACTTAATATGAATGAGCATATACAATTTGATAAGAATTATTATCATAAAATTCTTTATTAAAGTCTCACCGAAATTATTACCCAATCACTCCATCGTTCTAATACTTTTGGTTCGTATGATTTCTGTAAATTAAAATGATCATAACCTCCAAAAATGTACAAATAAATATAATCAAATAATATATTATAATTACATCAATAAGTCGTCCAGTTGTCGTAATTTCGTAAATTTTAAAAAGACGTGGCCCAAGAGTGTAGTAAAATAATATTTTCATTAACGACATATTTTATTTGCTTTTATAGTTATCACATAAACTTCGACAACTCACTCTTCGGAATTATAGTTAAAGAAACCAAGAGAAACTATAAAATCACATAGAACTGCTGTATAAGCACAGTACTCGATTATGCGTAGTAAAACAAAATAATATTATGACGTCTATAAAAGATTTAGTTAAATAATATCACTCCAATTTGTCATTATTTTTATACATTTATATTATTTTTTAATATTTTCTTTATAACGAACAATAATATGATTATTTAATTTCATAAAAGATCTGCTTATCTACATATATATCGATACGATTAATCGAAAGAAAGGACGGTGCTCCTTCTAGTTCCTTTTAGTTCCTATTTATTCCGCATTAGTCACTGATGTTACATACAATTCGAGCCAAAGCCTATAAACCATAATAAATCAAAAGAAAATAGTCTTAACAAGTCTTTTTTTTTATATCGGTACGAGATTTTAATAATAAAATCATTAAAAATAATATATTTCTACAATTTTGTTAAAAATATCGTGTTAGAGCAAATATTAAGAATTTGCTGAAAATTTTTTTTATTCATTTACATTTGTATTGTACATAATAACTAATCATGGGGGAAAAGAGACAAAATAGTTTATCTGTAAGTATATAAAAAATTGTAATTATTATAATTAACATATGTTAAATTATATATTATTGCAATCACGTTAATCCAACAGAAAGAAGAAATTGCAAAACAGTTTATGCTACCAGAAAGAAAAAGTAAAATAGCTACTTTATTAAAGCAAGATGGACAAGCATATTGTATATGTAGAAGTTCTGATAGCTCCCGTTTTATGATGTAAGTTATTATAAAATTATAGAATGTTTATCAAATTTTGTATAATTTTTATAACTATTATTGTTGTAATTCGTTGCAGTGGTTGTGATGCATGTGAAGAATGGTATCATGGTGATTGTATAAATATAACTGAGAAAGATGCTAAACATATTAAACAGTTTTTCTGCATTGTAAGTCTTGATGAACTTTAAGTATATTATTTATGATTCTTTTTATAACTAAAATATATTTCTATAGCGTTGCAAGGAGGAAGATCCAACATTAATTACACGATACAAACCACGTAAGACAGATCAAGAAGATAGAAAACATAAAAAATATAAAGAAAAGGAACGTGCTCATAGATATGAATATGATGCACCTTGGGATCCAACATTAGTTAAAAAATCATCTAAACGATGTGGAGAGTGTACAGGTTGTCTTCGTACAGAAAATTGTGGAAAATGTGATGCTTGTAGACATTTAAAAAAATTTGGTCCTTCCGTACGATTAAAACTTAGATGTATACAAAGAACTTGCAGAGTACTGGGTGATCCATTGAAACCATCAAAAAGTTTCACCAAAGGTTCAAAGTTCAATAAAAAGCGTAGAAGAGATTCAAGTAATGAAAGAATCGATTATTTAGAAGCACCGCGACATTGCTATGGTCCTGCTTGTACAAAACAATCACGTCCAGGTAGTAAATATTGTTCAGATGAATGTGGATTAAAACTTGCTACAAACAGAATTTATCAAGTATTACCGCAACGTATACAAGAATGGTCATTAACACCGTGTATTGCTGAACAGAATAACAGACGTGCTTTAGAATCAGTTAGAAAACAACAACATGATGTTAGAAGAATACTTCAAGAATTAGATAAAAGACATGCAGAATTAGACAGAATAATAGAACGTGCTAAACATGCTTCTATAGATCCACAAACAGAGGTTGATGATAATGATGATACTGAAATGAGCATGTATTGTATCACTTGTGGACATGAGATACATTCGAGGACAGCTATTAAACATATGGAAAAATGTTTTAATAAGGTAATTTTTATGTAATATAAATAAATATGTTCTAAAATATCACTATTGTATATGTTATGATGTTTTACTAATATTGTTTAATTTATAGTATGAATCACAAGCATCATTTGGTTCCATTTTTAAAACACGTATCGAAGGACAAGTAATGTTTTGTGATTTTTATAATCCTGTAAATAGAACTTATTGTAAAAGACTACGCGTACTTTGTCCCGAACATTGTAAAGATCCAAAAATTAGTGAGACCGAAGTTTGCGGATGTCCATTGGTTACTAATGTATTTGATGCAACTGGTGAATTCTGCCGTGCACCAAAAAAGAGTTGTGTTAAACATTATGTCTGGGAAAAATTACGTCGTGCAGAAATAGATATGGAAAGAGTAAGACAATGGTTAAAAATTGATGAACTTGTTGAACAAGAAAGACAAATTAGATCAAATATGGCCACTAGAGCTGGAGTATTGGCTTTGATGTTACATTCTACTTACAATCACGAATTAATGGAACAAATGACTCAAGAACAAAGCAGAGAACAGCTGGAAGCAATGGAAGAAGAACTACAACGTAGATATAATTTACACCAACAAAAATCAATGGAACAAGAAGCATAGTTTCATTGTAATATATTATAAATATAAATTGTATGATAAACCTAACATTTAAGTCAGTTTTAATCGCGTAAATACTATTTTTCTCATAATATTAAATTCATAACAATTACAGAATTAGTAAACTTATCTAAAATTAGAAAATGCTTATAATATAATTCACTTTCACAAACATATTTATTTATATGTATATAACATATTATTGATAAAAATATGAATAATAATCTAAAGGTTCTGTCTTCCATTAGTATAACAACTTTACCAAAAACAATATATAAAAATCGTATGAAAATTGTAAAATGTTTATTAAAATTTACATATATACGTGAACATAGAATAAACTTTATTCAAGTTATAAGTAATGGATATATAACAAATTCACTTTTTTATTTATCATAGTAACGTTAATTTATATCTTCTGAATATTTCAATTATTTTGATAATTATGTCTTTTTTGTGGTAAAAACAATGATATAGTTTAACTTGCAACTAAATTGCAAATTTCTTACTTAAATTAAAATCAATTCTATCTGTTCAAAATAGGACCATCTGCATAAACATGTTTTAAGATATTTTTTCTTTGTAAAAAATTATTTAAAAAAGAAGAAAAGAAATATATATATATAATTTATAAATATTTACAAGCTATTTCTTGGTAATACAAAATACGATGAAAAAGTATTTCCTACCAAAGATTGATCCATGACTAATCTCTATTCTCAGGACTGGCAGGTGTGAATGTTAATTGTGGTATCAACATCTGTTTATTTTTATTAATTTCACGCGATTTAAATACCTTTGCTGATGAAAACAAAAATACTTTTTTGAAGAGTTTGACAAAAAATTTACAAAAAATACATTTACTTGGAAATGAGGTCAAAATATTAATAAAATGATTACCTCGATTTTGTTGAATTTTCGGACCTTTCGGAATTTTCGTTATTTTCTGTGTGCTAGTTATACTCGTAGAAGAAATATTCGCATATTTAATTTGTTCTTTTGCTAATACTACATTATTACGAGGAGTAACAGTTCTAATCGATTTATTATTCGTCTTCATAGATAATTTAGGTGTACGTTTATTGTGTAATTTTATTCGAAACATTGTGATAGATTGACGTTGTTTCTTGCAAGATTTTTGCAAGTTAATAGTTATTTTACTAGTGAATTTAGATTTATTCTTCGTAGATTGATCAACATCTATGAAGTTTTATTATTTTTATTTATTTTTCAAATCTAATTATATATCGATTTTTAAAATCTTTTTAAATAAGTTATCATAATAAATATACATACCAATAGAATTATCATTGCTCAAAAAGATTTCCTTAGTATCCTTCCTTTGTAATAAGTTCTGTCGAATGAAATAATAATTTATTATATAAACGTCAAATATATATATATATATATATACTTAATGAAAATGTGAAAAGACGTGAACAATAATGTACAACTTACTAATCCTTTATAAAACGTTTCTTTTTTTTTACGTTGTTTTCTTTATTCGAAATATTAAAAAAATCCGTAGTTTTTTCCTCGCTACTATCGAAATTCAAATTACTCGTAGAATTGATTATACTTTCTAGCATTGCGAATTTATTTTCAATATTAATTTCTTGATTTACCGGTAACTTGGTTTTCATTAAATTCATACAGTGCAAAGAATCATCGCATTCTTTTTCCTCATTTTCGTCTATATCAGGTAAAACCGAAGAGCTTAAAAAATCTTTATTAACTTTAGCGTTATCTGTAGAATTATTCTTATTGCCTTGCAGCAACACAATATCATTATTTTTTATTCGTTCAGTGGATTTCCCTGAAAATTTCAATATTCTACTTAAATACATTCCCGTGTATTCAGTAACATTATAATCAGACGAAAAATTCACTGCTTCTTCCTCTATAGAGATTAACTTATTATCTATACATTTTACATGATCCAAGCAAGTTTCGTTAGAGGACGAAGAATTATTTGTTTCGTTTTTCGATTTTATATTATCTTCTCTTTCTAACGTTAACGACGACTGTTCAGAATTGATTTTATTATCATTTGTATTTTGCGAATCTACTCGATCTTCATTAACGTTGGTCGCGCTAGGTTTTCCAAAAGCTTCGTCCAACATCTGTTTTATTAAAACTCGTAATGGAACGTTTTTATTTCCAATTAAGTCCGTTGTATTGTATCTTTTATACAATTGGAATCTGTAAGATCAGTACTTCTTTCCTCCGTATTACATTTGATATTTTTTTTCCTGATATCTTCCCACAAGTATTTAGTGGTATTTAAATTGTCGCTAAAATAAGGCTTACTCCTCTTTCGTTTTTGATTATTGCATATTAACTTTGTCTGAGAAGTTTCATATTTCTTGTTCAAAGATTCATATACTTTGTTAAATATATTCGGTGAGGAAAGAACTGTACAGTTAGAATTATTATTTATGCTTACTTCTAAAAAATCAAAAGAAAAAATATGTTATGCGTTTCTTTCGTAAACATTAGAAATCATCAATTTTACTTATTAAAAGGATAAAGATAAATATTGCGAAAAATAAAATTATACCTAGCCTGATACTCACTTTCTTCCTCCATTTTTTCTTTTTTATTTTTTCACGCGTATCTCCTTATTACGTTAAAAACAATATAGATTAAAAAGATATAGTTAAAATTGATATAAATCAAAATATACTGAGAATTGAAAAAAAAATTCGACAATTTGTTTCGAGAAATTCGTATGCGCCGTTGTTACGTACTCGTAGATCACTTTTAACTGGGAATTGTCCTTCATGACGACTCAAAATATTATCTTGCTTTCAATAATTGAAATAATTTTCAAACCATTACGAATAAAAAGCCTTACTGAAATATATTCAAAGATATGTATATATATATATATATATATAATATATATATATATATATATATATAAATTATTTTCAAGATTTTAATAAAAATAAGATTTTATAAAAACGAAATATAATGATCCAAAGCTTTTTTTTTATTTTTTAACTAACTAACTAATTATGATAAATAATCCAGTCTCGATTAATTTATAGTTAATCTTAACACATTGTTGATCAGTTATTATATGCAAAAAGTAATTTCACCGGCTATATTCATAATTAAATTCAAATCTTTATTAAAATATTAATAATTGAGGAAAATTGGTAATATTATAAAAATTAAGCAAGCACTATCCGACATAATACTGTAATAAAAACTTACACAATTTTATACTTCAATAATTACATAAGTTGTATGCATGTGTAAAAACGATTATATTCGTGATCGGATTCAACAATGTGTTAATTAATGATAACATAGATATTTGCGTGGTATTGATGATAAAAAAAAAATGACCGTTATAGACTCATTAATTGACAAATTTTTAGACAAAATGAGCTGTTACTAATATATTACTGAAAAATGTAAGAAGTGTAATAAATTTGAAATGACAAATATTTTAGATACGTTTTTGTGTTTTTTTTTCTTTTCTCTTTTTTTAATAGATAAATTTGGTCACACGAATGAAATTTATCAAGGATTCTGCATCACCATTTGTACCATTTAGCCATTATTTCTTAGTACTTTTAGTATACGATACAAGATATAAATGGAAAAAAAGTATTTTATAGAAAAAAAAACTAAAAAAGAAAGTATATATATATATATAGCTACATCCTTTTTTATAAATTTCCTCATCATTTTAAGGGATGTTAAATGATTAAAAAAAACTATATGTAACAAAATTTTGGAAATTAGTATAACGTAATATTAATTATAAAATATAATATAAAAGAATTCTAAGAAACGAAATCATCAATTCTTTAGTACTTTCTCATTTTTTTATGTATATATCTAATCTATTAAGAACTGTCAGATAGACGAATGTAAATTTAGATTAAATGAAATGGAGCATAGTGGCGAAAAGACTGTACATGTACATGTGTATGTGTATAATATATATATATATATATATATATATATATATATATATATATATATATGGCAGGAGATGAGTAAATGTCGTGTGGCATTTTTCTTTATTCTTTTCGTTTGCTTGCGAATTGTATTTTTTGTTGTTTTTTCTTTTTTATTATTGTGTAATTATTAATATTATTCTATTAATATTATTATTAATATTATATTATTATTATTATTATTATTATTATTATTATTTTTGACGTATCCGTGAAATCACACGCATTCTCTGTTTTGACCTTTCTACAAGAACACTTACCTCGCATAACTTAAAACTTTTCTTTATAAATGGAAAATGCTTGAGTTCCCTTCCTTCGTATATTTCTGTTTTGTGTATATGTGTATGTATGTATATATCTATGTATATTTGTATTTTTATGTGATAGTTTTCCTGTTTCTTCGTACACAGATTATAAATTAAATGTCGAGTATGAGCACGACTTCTTTTTTTCTTTTCTTCGTTTTTTTCTTTTTTTGTTTTTACCATACAAGAGAATCAACTTCAATTATAGTTATAATAAACACGTATTTTAGTTTTTTTTTTTTTTTTTTTTTTTTTTTTTTTTTTTCATTTTTGCATGTATGATGATGTATGTTTCTTTCCTCTCCCCTCCGTCTCTTTCTTTCTCTCTCTCTCTCTCTCTTTCTCTCTCACACTTTCTCACACAACTCACACTCACTGGTATAATCTTATCTTTTCGCATTAATAATATATGAATACGTACTAAATGTAAGTTCGTACGCACGCACGCACGCACGCACGCACGCACGCACGCACCCACGCACGCACGTACGCACGCAACGAAAAGGAAACGAAACAACAACGATGTATTTATCACAGTACCGTACGCAAAGCTTATATGAAATCGCAGATAGAACAGCATAAAAGGCCAATGGCGACGCCTATATAGATTTATATATATATATATTATATATACGTATATATATATATATATATATATATATATATATATATATACATACACACGCTTCGGTATACACATCCGAGGAGGACTTTCCTGTTCGTAGAGAGAAGCATTGAACGTTGAGTTAAACACACACACTCTTCTCACTCACTTCACATTCTTCCTTTTTTCTTCTTTCATTTTTCTTTTATTTATTTTTTTTTTGTATATTTATTTATTTATTTATTTATTTGTTTGCTATCGGTCTTTCTCGCGCACGAAAGACATACACTCGCGCAACGCTCGCTCTCTCTCTCTCGCTCTCATATTACGTTACTTTTTAACTTTTTGTTCTTAACTTTTTACATATGTATTTCATGGCAATGACACTCTTTACATCCATGGTCCATGACAGTTTTGCATAAATTTGAATTGTTTTTTTTTATTGTTTTTTTTATTTTTTTATTTTAATATTAGTAACAAAATAGTAAGCGGTGTTTTTTATCGGTGTCCTCGCGCATGTCGGAGAATATGTAATTATAAATGAATATTATCTTTTTTTCTTTTCCGATCGTATATGCGATCTTAATTTTTTTTTTTTTTTTTTTCATTTCTTTTCTTTCGACAATTAGCACACTACATATATTCTGCTTTCTATAGAGAATAATAAAGTATCTACATATACATGCATATATAACTCATATATACATATACATATAAGAAAACATATACATATAACATATATATATGTTCGCGTCTTAAGACGACGAATCATAATCAGTAATATCATCATCATCATCATCATCATCACTCATCATCCATCAGCATCATCATCAATCATCATCAAGCTTATCATCATCATCCGGACACGCATTACCACCTGCATACGTGTATAGCGTGTATCAAGCAAATTCCAAGATTTTTTTCTTTTTTTTTTTTTTTTAATCCTAAAACGCGAGGAAAACAGGCCGATAAAATCGTAAAATAATTAATCCAGGGGGAACAGATTACTACGTTTCTTTCTTTCTTTCGAAGTAACGAACGAACGAAAAAAATCAAAAACAAATAGACTTTACGAAAGATAATATAATATAATATAATATAATATAAGATAATTAATATAAATATAAAGCAATTAATATTCTCGACAAATTAACAGTGTTATTGATTAATGAAATAATCAGTCGTATCCTCGCATTTGCTAGTTCTTACATCTATAAAATAAGAAAAATGATTTATTCTCGGACATATTGCTTTTACAAACGCATTTTATACCCACAAAAAAGGGAACTTTGGAAACATACTAATTATTGGCATAACAGTCTTTCTCTCTCGCATATATATTTATAATTTTTTTTTCTCAGCTGGCAGCACAGCCTTTTTCCCCAATGCGCTCTTTTGCACAATTATTGGCTTGCTTTCTTCTTTCTTTCTCGCACAATCACACTGCGTTAACGGGCTCTCTCTTTCATTCTCTTTCGTCATTTCTCTCATTCTTCGTCGTTCATCGCTATTCCATATGAATCTAATTTATAATAATCGAGTAGTTTTCATAATGATAATATAACTATCAAATGTATCTATATATACCACTACAGAAAATCGCTCATCATGTCGAATAACAATTGTACAGTGATACAAGGCTAACAATGAGATCGCGGGTCGGACCTTTCATCTCGATCGTAACCGAACTTCTCTCGATTTTTACTAATTCTTTTTACAGGATTGCGATATATGTATTCGCGCATATATCATCGTACAATCGAATTTAAAATCCAATCCTTACGGACGAAGCATATCTTGGAAGGAACGTCTAATGAAGTACGATATGCATATACAAAGTTACATAAAAAAAAAAAAAAAAAAATAATAATATAATAATAATAATAATAATATTAATAATAATAATAATAATAAAGATGGGAAGGATTTAAAGATGGATAATATTTATGAAGGTTTCAAAATAATACCTTCGACGATAAATTTGCACAATTGTGATGTGTATAAACCGACGAAAGTTCTTTTAGCACACTGTAATATTAGTTAAAATATATGCGGGAACTTGACTCCAGGTGCAAATGATTTGATTTTGTGTATGTGTGACAATTGCTGAAAAAAAAAAACAAAGAAAATCGTTTACTTTTAAAAGATCAATGGCATGAACAATAATTCGTAGGCCACATATTTCTGAATAAATGCGAGGTAGCCTAACGTATAAGAAAATAAAGCATTTGTACTTTTGCCTACACTGTTAAAGAATAGTGACAGTAAAGAGAAATAGTTCGCTGCTTTTTGTGGTTACATAGATCTTTAATCATTAGCAATATCTCTTAACAACGATTATTAGTTGTAGATTCGGAAACAAAGATTATATATGTGTGTATATATATATATATATTTTTTTTTCTGCCTACATGGCGACTTCTTTATTTCTGTCTTTTTCGCACATTTAACGAAATTATTAAAATATGTGTATTCTGGATGTAATGTGTAGTTTAGCATAGCTGCCTCCCCACGCTAAATTAGTTACATATTTTATGGTCTATTTTTTCTTGAAGTACATCTGCTTGTTTCCTTAATGTAACTACTCTGTGTGAATCTTGGTATTTTTAGCCATTTGAACCGGTCAATGGCACGAGCTGATATTGTTATCTATTATTTTACTTTACTTTATTTTAAGGCGATGGAGCACCTGACTTGAACAGTTTTATGGCTATTGGATTTAAAGTTTGTCAAAGACAATATTATCCTCTCTAAAAGTAATATATTAAATTTACTTAATTCCTTGAAGTCTTGGGGGATTTAAAATGATAAATTGATCGATTAAAATTATTAATAATAAGTATTAAAAGATTAATAAATGTTATGAATTTAGAATTAACATAATAGAATATACTATATGGTAGAAATTTAAAAGCATTTCGTGAAACAAATAAAGTGATACGTACCAAGTCCAAGTAAAAATCAATGTAATATCAAACGCGAAAATACTTTATTTGTATTTTTATCATTTTAACAAATGAAATATATATATATATGGTCAAAATGATTTTGTGCGATATCTGCACAAAACGTGTTATACAGTAAGATTAATTGCTGCAATATTGTCTAAATTAAAAATCCTGTATTGCGATATTTCGAATATACATGTACAATTATAATTTTGCTGTTAGAGAAGATTATATGTTTCTTTGTGCTAATTATCCAATATGCATTTATATTTCTCATACTAAATACTTAAACTCTCTTTGCTAATTCAAAGCTGCACCCCCAGCTGGGCTATATTATCGAACAAACTAAAAAAGAATATCAACAAAGTTCATTTTTTTTTTCTTTTCACTCTCATACATAATTTCGATATTACGAAAAAAAACAATAACAAAAGTTATTAATCTTATATCTTAATAGTGATCGAATCTCATTAATACTAAATAGATGATTTCATCATGCTTCCATATGAAACTTATCATTGGTAATACGTTATTTAGTTATTACCATTTATAATATTATCCTCACAATCATCCATAAATTTTATATTCATGTAGAGAGATTGCTGTCACAAATAAACTACTATATAAATTGTTATTATTAGATTATATGAAACTGATTATAAAGGATCACTAATTTTAAATTATTTTACATTATGGCAAATATTTATGATTCACAAAATGACCAACCCATTGCCAGTACAAGTACTATTGTCAAAAAAAAAAAAAGAAAAGAAAAAAAAAAGAAAAAAAAAAAGAATAATAGTAAACTCGGAGCTTGAGCAAGAGAACTATAAATCCACACCTAACCGCAAGCTACGTATTATCATTTTATATAAATGCATTTATCATACGCAGCTTAATCACGTGGACTTATGTGAAGAATATGTAACAAAAAAAAAAAAAAAAAAAAAAAAAAAAAAAAACAAATTTGATATTAAGTAAAAAATATTATTTTATATATATATGAAATCGGAGATTTATAAGAAAAATTAAAATAAAGCATCATTTTTTTTGTTTAAATGAAAAAATTATATATCATGCTCAATTATAATATACCAGAATATATATAAATGATAATTTTTTGTACTATTTGGATCTTTTTAGGAACAACAAGCTCTTACTCTTTCAAATGATTACTACTTTGACATAAAAGAAGTTAATATCTGAGAAAAACTACAAAATATGACATTCTAAATTTAATGCTTAATATTTCAGACTTATATATAATATATAATTATAATCTTAATTAGAAACACACTCAAATTTTGGATATACTGCACAATTTCTATAAGGTGCTTAAGTCAATTATTTTTCATATAAATTATCACACAATTGTGTACAGCAATCCCACTAATGAAATCTAAATACAATAAAATAAAAGATTACCTAGGTAAACTACATGCATTCACACCCTCAATTTTTATGATCACAAGCAAATATTACAATTATCATTACCCAGATTAATGATTAGTTATTTGTTACATAAGCGAGTCTGGTGTGTAAAAATTTAGTGAGTTTCGACACATTCGCACTCTCAAAATATCACTGCATAGGATCAGTTCAATTTGGAGTGCAACATTTCGAAAACCGATTTATATGATACTTTTCTTAAATTATCATGGTGCCACAGCTGGAAGAAGTAACCACTTCACGGAAGTATATATAACTCCATATCAAGTCAATCACACTGTTTTTAATATGTTACACATATGTTTTAATGTCGCACTTATGTTTACTTTTCCTAATACACTTTACACAGTTTATAATTTCTTTTACTTTTCCATGATGGTGTCTCAAATAAAGTATATGCTTCTAGCTTTTCACTATTTTCATTTTTTATTCTTAGTGCTTTGATGAAAATCCACTAATCACTTCAATTATCCACATCCATGTACAAATAGGTCATTCCAGCTTGTGAAGATATCAAGACATTGATAGATACTTGATAACAGTTCATGAGTAGCTTGTTTAGACAGTTAATGCAACACATTATTTATAAATTAATTTAGTGTTTTATATATGATGCACTAATCGGTAATTTTTAAAGGCATAGCATTAAACAGTTTTTGCTGTAAAAGCATCTTAAACTGCTTGATTGCAATATAATTTTGAATCGTCTTAAATCCATTAACATATTCTTATGCAATTCTTGAAGCCTATATGTTTATTAGGTGGTGCCCCAAGGATACTTTCTCTAGATTCATATGCCACGACCATAGTATATATATATATATATGTATATGGCTTAAATAATGCAAGAATTATCTTCTTTTCATGAGAGAGGAGCAACATACACTTCACTTCTTGTTATATTAATTCATTACTTCCAGTCAAAGATGGCATTATGTATGAATATTATGATTCATATGTTGCTATGTTTTTGCAAAAGGTTGTGTAAGCATAATTTATTTACACAGATGAAAAATGTATCCTTTGCAGTCTCCATTTTTTTCTTTTTTTTTTTTTTTCTTTTTTTGTTCTTTTTTTTTCTTTTTTTTTGGTAACTGACCTATTTACATTATTATCTCTTGAGGCACGCTGCGCCATTCGGCTTTCCTGGTATAACATTAATAATGAAATCCAGTTTCAGACAACAGTTGATTGGATTACCAAAATCCTGATCAGATTTTAGAAATATTTCTATCCATTACATCAACCTTTTCAAATATGTTTTCTGGTATTTAAGTTAAATAGCTTTTCCGAATTTAATAATACGTAGATAATAGTTCACTCATATCAAACTGTATAGTATATTTTTATTTATAGAATTGAGTCCATTTCACTGTCCACTGTAATATTGTATTCTGCCTGTTTCTGCTGTCTCTCTCATAACAGCATCCCACGCTACGATCATGAAAAATAAATAAAAACAAAGCACATTTGAATACATTATAAAATCATGATGTAGATATAAAATGAAGTACAAAATAAAATCCATGTTTTTACTTACCTAATCCAACAAATGAGACAATTTTGTCATGATTATAATTCTGTATATTCACATCTTCTTCAGGTGCTACATATAGCATTGAAAAATCTTCCTTTGGTTGATGATTGTATTTCTCTATGATACCAGGTGGTGGAGGTGGTGGAGGTGGTGAAAACATTGGTGGTGGAAACCTTGTTGGATATCCAATATATGTTAAAGATGGAACCATAACAGAATGTACAGGTTGTTGGGCCACGTGAGCGTTAGGCGATTGCATATGAAAATTTGGAGGAAATTTATCGTATCTCACATGTTTATCGTAGATAGCAGGAGGCCTGTCAAAATTCGGAGGTGGTTTATTAAGAAGTGGTTGGACCAAGGAAGGAAATGTAGGATTGGCAGGTGGAGTTTCCACAGAGTCCTCGGAAAGTAAAAGTTGTTCATTGATCTCAAATCCAAAGGTTAACTCTGTCGGTAAATCACTACCTTTCATAAAATCGGATGTCTCGTCTAACAAGATAACTGCAGGTCTAGAAGAAGTATTATTCTTCTTTGTAGATCCTTGTGTTTCTATAGACTTTTGTGATTGTTCATTTTCCGTTGCAGTAGACATTAATGATTTTGTCTTTTTATTTTCATTATCATCTTGATTATCTTGCTTAGTTGTATTGTAAGATATCACGATTCCAGATTTTCCAGATTGCTCTTTCACAGTTTTTATCATTTTATCCATTTTCATATGTGTTTTAACAGAGTCTACGTCGGTATTTTGTGTTTCATGTGCCGACTTTGGATTATTCGATCCTTTATTAAGTTTTTGTGCCTCATTATCATCTATCGACCCTATTATGTTAACTTTGGTTTCACAATATACAACGGGACTATCTGCGTTATGTATTTTCTTAACATTTTCATCTTGATATCCAGTTTTCCTGTAGTGTAATTCTTCTTGTTGATTTTGAATATTTTGATTACTTTGCGAGTAACTTCTCCTAGTTCGAGGATTATTTACTTTTACATTCGTAACAACATCCTTATTATTATTAGTATAATTAGGATTGTTGTTTTCTGAGTCAAATGGATTACAACCTGCTGTATTATTTAATTTAGGTTGAATTACATTTGGTGTCTCATTTGAATGTGGATTGCAATTAAGTAAGTTCATATGTTTTGATTCTTGTTGCGTTAAACTTCGCTGCATTTTTTCTATATCCTGGACATACTTGAAAACTTGCATATTTTTGTTAATTGCCTCCTCCTGAGCTTCTGCCTTCTTTTGATCTGATGAATTCTTAATCTTTGATAAAGTTGGCGATGGTGGTTTTTCAAAAGTAAGACCAACATTGTGCATATGATTTGAGTGTGCAAAACCATGCTGTTTTGGCTTCCTATCAGAGTGTTGTAACTCATCCAAACTGGGATAATAATCTTGAGGTAATTTGTCTGGTTCCGAGGGAGTTTTAGGTGGAACTCTTGGCCAAGATGCCGTGTTTAACATGCTTGGAACCATTACTGGCATATTTAAAACAGAATTATGTGACATATTCATTGTGGCCATTCGAGCTATATCCGCGTAACTTGCTTGTGGTGTTCCTCCGGAAGAGGTTGCTGTTTTTGATAAATTATGTTTCGAGGTATTCGATGTGACAGGTAATGAATGGACTGAGTCCAAGTCGCTACTATCCGATTTATCACTGTAAAAAGATATACAGCTTATATACTAATAATACAAGAATATAAAATATTTATTGCACTATACCTTGGCGGCATACTGCTTGCAGATTTTCTTCTGAGCTCCGGCGAAAGTGGTGCCCTATATTCGTTAGAAAATCCTCTTGTA
This sequence comes from Vespa velutina, assembly GCF_912470025.1. NCBI lineage: Eukaryota > Metazoa > Arthropoda > Insecta > Hymenoptera > Vespidae > Vespa > Vespa velutina. The sequence goes on from NC_062194.1 coordinate 5,108,843, forward strand.
TTTTGTAAATATGAGCCAGCTGTTGATAGGTTTTGTGCTCTACTACCACTGGAACTTCTACGTTGTTTTTTAGTCTTCTTCTTCTTAGTAACTATTAGAAAGTCAGGTTCTGTTTCTGGTTCTGGATTAATTTTCTTATTTGAATTTCGACGGCTAGTATAATCGTCTCCAGTATCATTGCAATATATAGACTGACCCTCTTCCGTTCCCCAAGAACGTCTATCACCACGACAGTCTACCGCAGCATCACCAGTACTTCTTTGTTTTGCACGACGTAATGCCACATTTATTGTACCTTTTAATGTTTTTTAACAAAAACATTTAAATATATAAATCCAAAAACACTGATAAAAATCATAACGCAAACTTAAACTTACTATGTTGACTGGAGATACTGCTAGTGCCGCTAGAACTAATGCTTTTTTCTGTAGTGAGGTCCTCGAGTTTTGTTTTTGATATTTCTTCCAAAGAATTGGATTTTTGTAACTTGGCCGATAATTGTTCTCTTTTAGAATCCTTTTCTCTTGTTCTTGGTTTTGTTCCAGAACTAGATTTCACTCTAACAGGATTACCAGTTTTATTTTTTTTGCCTTTAGATTCTTTACTTTCTATAAAGTTAAGTAAACTATCAATATCATCTTCATTACGATGTCCTACAACGCTTTCGGCATTATAAACAATAACATTAGGTTCCTGGGTGTGTTTCTTTCCACGTTTCTTTCGTTCTGCATTATAACTTTGTACAGCATTACCATTTTCATCAAGAGATTTTTTTTCCCCGGAAATAGTCGAATCTTTCATTATGGCATACTGCGTTGTACATCTTGGAAGTTCTATAAAACGTTACAATTGACATTTCACTCTTATTTTTGAATAATTAACACAAAAATCTTACCTATCGCATTATTTTGAATCTGCCAAGATGCTGGCATCATGGAACATAAACTTGAGATTCCTTTTCCTTGACTATTGTTAGTACTGTTTCCTGAACCACCAATAACACATTTCGCACTATTATAAGTTTGAAACGGAAGGGCACCTGTCACCTCTGCACTAACTGATATTTTTGATTTATCCTGTTTACCGTTATGTTCACAGATCGGAAATTTGATCGTGGTATCTACAGGAGTTTGAGCTATATCAACAGTAGCACGTGCTATAAATTGTCTACGTGGTTCAATAATTTTCATTTCAATACCCTCATCTTCTGTGTCTAATGAGTGAGGTCTTTGCTGTACCCCACTTATTGTAGATCCAACATTCCGTTCGCTAATAGCACCTACCTATAAGAGTAATTTGAACATATTATAATTAATTTTTAAATACTTTTTTTTTTATTAGAACTTCGTATTTCTATTAATTTTTGAAATACATTTAGTAAATATCTTCTATTTATATATTTAAAGAATTTATCTACATCTTCTGCATTACCTCAACATAACTTAAATCAATAACTGTGTAATCTGACTTATACTCTGGTGGTGGATTATCTGACTCAAGCATTTCATTTGTCCCGTATTTTCCTTTACTACTTTTCTTCTCACGTAATTCACTTTCAGACTCATAAAATCCACTAACACTATCCCTTTTACTATCTTTTTTATCTTTTTCTTTCTCTTCCTTTTTTGATGAAACACTCGATGATTTATCTAAAGATTTTGACTTCTCCTTGTTAGTCCAATCATATACTGTTCTTTCTTCAGAAAAGCCCTTCTTCATAAAACCACAAGACAAAGATGATGATTTTAGTTTATGTTATATAGTTTATAATGATTAAAAATATATCTACATATAAAATACAAATGTCGAGTAAAAATTTACTTTTATTAAAGGTTATTGATACACACCTTGTTGTCAAATATGAGATCAAGGTTAGCCAAAGAGGCAAGGCTGTGGGATGCATTAACATTAGACGGTAGTGATCCACCTTCTCTTTCTCTAGCGGAAACACTAGGACCTGTGTATTTCTTATTCTTTTTCTTGCCACTTCCGTAAGTGTGGCTAGAACCAGATGTTAGATAAGCAAAACTACTATCAAACTCTGATGCAATAGGTTGTGCCAAATTCTGTAAAGAACCTCCGTGTGTGAGGCGTTCTGATACAGAATCTCGTTTATGCCTTCTGCGAGTGGATCCAGGGAGACAGCGTGAATTAGTCACTACCCTACGACCTTCTTCGGTCTCATCAGCTTCAGCTTCTTGTAAAAGTTCCTATAATCAATGGGTTTACTTTTCTAACATTGCCCTACTTTTTATAAATTTTTTTGATCAAAGTATAAATGATATTGTTTTACTTTACATTACATTACATAAATGAATGTTTTTTAAATAAATAAATACACTGATAGAAGATGTTTAATATTGAATATTTTTAATACCTTGAATAGGTTGGATTTTCCTTCTCGATCTTTAGGACATTTATAAGTTATGGCTTCATCTAGTAGGGCACGCAATTCACCTTCATTCAAAGTAGAGAGAGTTGCTGGTTCTTCCTAGACATAAAAATAATAAATAATACTATTAATACATATATTTACACACACACACACACACATTACTATAAACCTATATCAACCAAGTATCATATCAATATTTAGAGTTAAACAAAAATAATAGAAGATCAACATATATTCAAAGAATAGTTAGACTTGAAAGAGTTGTGTCATTACAAAGTAAGAACTTGCATTACATAAGATATAAGAATTAACTAGCATGACTGTATTTCCTCATACATGTATAATTTCAGTTTTTCTATAAAATTATATACTATAACAATATATATTCTACAATTAAATTAGTGGTAGCACAATGTAGAATAGAACGTTCTAAGCATCCATATGTGGTAAGGAGAATGTACTTTGCAATTTCAGTTCAAATAAGGTAAGTATGTCAATTGGTTAACCAAAACTTTAAAATCATCTTTATTTGGAAAAGATTTTCGTAATACACATGGAAATTGATTTAAAGTCAATTAAAACAATGAATTTACTATGATTTTACCTTTAACTACATTTATATATATTATATATATATATATATATATATATATATATATATATTATATATAGTATATATATATGAGACTTTTGCACAATGATGTAACGAAAAAAAGTATTTTTTTATATTTCATAAATAAAAAATAAGAAGGATGAACAGAAAAAAAAGTATCATCAAATGATAGGACGTATGAAAACAATTATTGCTTAAATAGTTATTATTCTTATTGTATTAAAACTGACACAGTATATTAACCATAGGGAGAATCCTGAAATATATTTAAAATACATAATAATTTTATATAATAAAATATGTATAAGATATATATTTTTAGAGATTATATCTATTAATTATACTACATCAACAATATTATTATTGAAAGATATTAGCCTTACTTTCTTATCATGTAATATTAAAGATAATATTATCACAATAATCGCGTAAGAAATTGAATAGAAAGTTTTTAGTATGTGAATTTTCTAAAATAAATTTTATACAGATTAAACCAATCAAAATCATTTACATTGTATAGAAAAATATATTATTTGATCTGTTATCATAAGAAACACAATTTTTTTTTAGACGTATCATTACAATTAATACTACATTCAAGTTTTACTTAAATTCAAATATTCAAATATTGAAAGATAAATATAGATTAACCGGGGAAAAAATTGATATTATTATCCATTATATGAAGTTCACTTTTTGTAAATGAATACATCTCATATCGTTGATAAATCTATAACCATAGTTCTTACAGTAATAAAAAACTCAAATATAGAAATAATAAATGATAAAATAATGATCCCTTTATGAAGTAAATTAGTTCCTTCATTAATAGCTAAATGTATGACATGAAAAAAAAAATCATTAATTAAGAAACTTTAAGAAACGGTAATAAGCACAACGATGTCTTGTCTTTTCCTTATTGGGAGAAAAAAAAACAATTAAAATTCGTTATACTCAATCTGTACCTTAATGCCAAGATTTCGCAAAGATAGAAAGAAGACGAATGGCAATAAGAAATTCTTCGGTTAGTTCCACCGAACGATAGAAGATCACCGTTAATAATGATGCATCGTTGTCGAGTAGCCCTTGAAAAGAAGAAAGGATATCCAATAGCTGAATTTACCATTGGACAGAAATTAAAATAGGCACGCATGAACGGGGATGGATTTGGGCTTGTCCAGAGATCAATAGACGTTCCACGATTAGCCCGATCGAGACACGAGATATCGGTGTGACTTACAAATGAAGGAAAATCTGCTCGGGCAGTGCCGGCACGGAATTTATTTTAGAGGGCACCTGGGTCGGACCGCAATCGCCCCTCTGCTAAATTCAGTTACGGTTTAACGACAGTCATGAAACTGTAAGGACAAACTTTTCAGGAAATCAAAGTCACAAACAACACACACACACAAACGAAGGCAATGATATGTCTTTGAGTAAAAACAATTAGAATGATAGTTCGCAAATATACTGCCGATTTAAGCGTTTAACGAGCGGGCGCGGCGCGCACTTCCCAGCATGGCCGCCGCCATTACACTGAAATCGTAACCGTCTCAGGGCCGTGACTAGCTTAATATTCTCCTAATATCCGCATTGCACTCTTTTCGTCTCTCTTCCTCTTTATACTTTTCACATATTCACAGTCATTTCTCATATAAAATCCTAAGTATATAAATATATCGCAAGTAATTGGAAAAAGAAAAAAAAAAAAAAAAAGAAAAAAAAAAAAAAAAAAAAAAATTAATAAATGAAAATAAATTACCCTTTTTAAAATATATTCCATAAATTTTACTAGCAATTATAGAATCAAAAGACGTGACAAATATTGTCTACTTCACAATTCTTATCGTATGTGGTTTAGAAATTATATTTTCTGAGATTATTTCGTTAATTCATCTGATAACAATAATATAAAATACAACAAAATAAATATTGTCCGATTATGGGCATGTATATATGTATATATATGTATATATGTATCAGATATATCTTTGCTCTCTATATTTATGATAACGAGCGAAGCATGAAATTAATACGTGAATTTGAAATCAAATTGTTATAAAGCTCTTTACGTAGCTTAGACTCAGTACCGTATCAATAAAAATGTTGCCACGAGTTGATATATGTACAAAACATTAATTTTCGTTAGCGAACATATTGCCACATAGTATAACCTTACCACGATATTTTTGTGTATGCCATGTTTCTCTTTTGTTATTTATGTACAGTCTATGTATGTAGTAAAGATATATTGCGCATTATCAGCGAAAAAGTAACTAGTGCCTGATTGCTAGGAACAAAAAAAAAAAAAAAAAAAAAAAAAAAAAAAAAAAAAAAGAAAAAACAAAAACTAAAAGAAAAAGGAAATAAAAAAAAGGCAACTACCGATTTGTGGACTCTTTCAACTGCATTACGTCACGTATGCTCCATTGGTTCTGAACATGATAATTGATTTTATATCATGACGTGTTTAAAATTATCTGAATATGTACACAGCAACGAAAAAAAAAATGTTCGAATCAAGAATGGTTTTTGTAACATATAAGACTTCAACTTAATCTATACAGATAGAGAACACTTCATCATATTGCGATTGTAACATTGTCATTTTGTAAGGTTAATCGAATATAATAAAACTATATTTTCATGAAATAAATTCGTAGAATCTATAAAAAAATTCTTTTAATTTTATACGAATAAATAATATTCATTAATGCATGAAGAGAATCATAAAAACACAGTCACCAAATTTCTTAATATATCTGTCGTCGAAGATACAAACTAAAATATTTCGATTATTTAATTCTTTATATATATTTATTTATTTATTATGTAATTGATTTAATATCTATCAGTAGATAACGTGATGATCATAAATTGATGCATTAAGGTAAACTACCGTTGTATTTTGTAACTTTCTTTCTGAAAGAGGTTTAAACCATGTATATGTTGCACCATAATACAAAATAATCATGATAACAATCTCAGAATTGCGAGTTCTTTACAAAAAGAAAGAAAGAAACCAAAAAAAAAAAAGAATAAAAAAAAACAAAAAGAATAATAAAAAATGTCAAAAGTCGAAGAAAATACGTCGATAACGACGACGAGCAGAGAGAGGATTCAGCTGCTTCACCTGTTGGTTGTCAGAGCCGCCTGTAGGTGTTGTACCTTGGACTGTTCGTTAGGCTCAGATGATCCGTTTGCATTACGCGTGCCAGTCCCGTTTCGAGATTAATTGGCTGAACTAACCAAGGCCTCTGTGTATGACAAGATAGTACTTTCGTTAGCCGAATCCGTTGCCGATTTCTGGTTCGACGGAGGGTTTTCGGTGTTGCTTTTGGTCAGGTGGCAAACCGGTTCCTGGGACGCAGGTGGTCCGGCCCCTGGGGGACCATCTGTACGTTGTGATTGACAGGTACCGTGGTCCGCCGTGCTTATAGCCTTCTTCTGGCATTCTTCGGCGGCCATGTCTTTTGGCACGCGTTAGCGTAAAGCAATAGCAAAGGGAACATCAATAAAGACTCTAATAAAGTATTTCGGATAAGTATCGCTCAACAATAACCGTTAAAACGATTCTTCTATATATTATTTTGTCGTTGTATATTTTCAAAGTGTGACAGTGACCACGAAACGAGCATGAACATTTTCACGTTATAAGATGGACTTTTTTATTCGATTGAACGTCGAGACACGTAGTTCTTTCATGAGTCGACTTACGAACGCGCGGTTTCGGAACAGTTCTGTTCCCTGATTCGTCGACGACGGTACAATTGGACGTACCGAAAGTGGAAGGAGAAAAAGGGAGCCCTCAACTGTTTTTCACGCGCGTACTATACGCGCACCGGAACGACAAAATGGCAACCATCCATGTCGTCAAGCGTGTTTCCAACTCGTATACTTTCCCTTACCACTTGACCCTTCCTTTCAAAACTTCACTTTTTTCGGTCGTTCACATTAAGGGCATATCTTCGAGATTAATCTAAACGGCATTTATATCTAACGTATCTTTCTAATCACTTTCAATGTGATCGATGATTTTCACTCTCTTTTCATCGTTTATCGTGTCAAAAACTAAGCTGTTCATTTTTTTCAAACGAGCGAATATTCATCATACTAATTTCGCGTCTAACGTACGAAACTGGATGCGTGACAAGATGGTATTTTTGAGTCTTCTTCTCTGTGGATTCTTTCCAATGCCTTTCTTTATCTCCACTTTCCTTTTTTCACGAGAACCGCTCGACCTCCTTCCGTTCACCTTGGAAAATACGACGACGACGTAAAATTGATATTCGCGGGGCGTTCGATGCGACACTTGGTAAATCCAAGATGGCCGTCGTTAGGACAGCGGCACGTACGCGTCAACCGGCTACGACTTATTCGAATGCAGACGCACAGTGACCAAGTCCTCTCCTCAAAAAGGTTTCTACTCGTGAAAATGAGTACATAGCATGGGTGGACGGAGTACGAGGACGGGAGACCGGATCCGTTCTCGTGCGTGACCCGTTGACGGCATCACTCTGTTTCGTTCCGTCTCTCGGCCTCGAACCAGCCGCTTTCTCCCTTACTCCCTCTATCTCACAGTCTAGATATCTTTTTCTCTCTCTTCTTCGCACGGAGCAGTGTCGTAGCACGCACTCGTCATCTCTCTCTCTCTCTCTCTCTCTCTCTCTCACTCTCTCTCCCTCCCTCCCTCTCTTTCTCTCTCTTTTTCTCTTCCCTTATTTCTAGCTCGACACCTTATATGACACACAAAGAGGGATTCGATGTGCCTTCAAGGCAACTCTGATCACGCTCGCTGACACTTTGAAATCATCGACGACAACTTATCGATCGTACCAATGTTCACCTGTGTCAATTGTCCGTTACACGTTCGTACCACACTCTTCTCGGCGCGATCGTAGTAGAATATTCTGTCTATAGAGATAGAGAACAAGAGCGAGCGAGAGAGAAAGAGAAAGAGAAAGAGAGAGAGAGAGAGAGAAAGAGAGAGAGAAGAGAAAACGGAGGAGAGAGAGAGAGAGAGAGAATATATATGGAGGGGAGATCGTGAAGAGGTAAGGATATGGAAGTTACCTCGTTATGTCTTCGTTTGTACAGCTCGATCATGTATACCAATCACTGAGGTAAACTCGCTTAATGATCGATGCTCATTGATCGTATGTCTAACAAATCGCGTATCAAACTTCACTCGCGCATGTAAGTCAAAATATTAAAATCGTGTATGTTCGTAACGTTCGGTTAAACTCGGCGGCAAAGCGTCGTTTGTCTTTTGCCGTTTTCAGTTTTCCTCTCTCACTCTCTCTCTTTTCTCTCTCTTCTCTTCTCTCTCTTCTCTCATCCTCTCTCTCTCTCGCTCTCTCTTTCTCTCTACATCTCTTTCTTTCTTTCTCTGTCTCTCTCTCTTTTTCTCCACTCTTCTTTGATGAGCGACAAGAAAATGTCGATTGCACTAAGAAAAGAGAAAGATCATTTAAAGACGAAGAGTATGTGTCTCTCACAACGATTAACAATGTTTTCACGATGTAATAAACACGATAATTACAATTTGCGCGGAGAAACACAACCGATCAGACGCCGTTTGGCCTCCGAAAATGTCGTCTGGTTTCAGGACCGTAACCGTCCATCGTGGCGCCTCGTAGCAAATGCTTCATTACATCGCACTATCACCTATCATACAAATTTTTAAATCATATTCTTCTTTCTATATTTTCCTCTTTTCCTTCTAATTTTCTTTCTTGGTTCTCTTTGTTGCCCATTTAATTTTGTGCGTCACAGTTGAAACACATTTATATGTAATATTGAAAGAATTTTCTTCTTTAAACCGTACGAACATTACATTAACATTTCTATAAAGTAATGACTTCTCACATACTTATTTTTATGACATTTACAATTTTTGTAGAAAACTTCATTGATGGAGAAAACGTTTTCTTTTCTATAGAGATCTATATGAACGATTTTCTTGGTTTAAAAGTTTATGTGACGATCCTGCCTCGTAGAAATTTTACGTGCGTCACAAAAGTCGATAATTCTCGAACTCGAAGAAGGAAATGATATGCTTCGATTCTATCGATTCATTGACGTTATTTGCTAAAAATTAGGATTAAACGGCGGAGAACTGCTAGCTATTAAAGACGGTGAGGTACGCTTATCGAGTGAAATTGTGAGTGTTGCGATGATAAGTGATATTAGATAAAATAAACATTACAGAATATTTTTCAAATATTTTGTTTTTGTTTCAGATAAAGATTTTTCATTGACATTATTTTTTCCAAATATAAATCAAAAACGTAAAAATGACAGAAGCCGAGAATATTTTCTTGTTCGTTCCTAATATTATAGGTAAATAAAAATGTTGCAAACGAAATATAAAACTGTGAATAACATTCGAGTGATACCAATGCGAATATGGCATCTATCATAGCTAATGTATAGATCTAACATAGCTAATGTAAGAAAAAGCTTAGGCATTTACGAATTGATTGATAAAAAATTAAAGTGACTATTAAAAATAATAAATACTCGAAGCTGTTGGTGATTTTAATTGATGTAGTATTTAAATATTAGCTAAGTTTTTACAATGAAGTTTTTCTTTTAATTTAAATTTTAGTTGTAAACTATCGAATATTGTTATATCGTACGACAAATCTATTATCACAGAAGTTAGCACTCATATGACTTCTTATATATTGATTAATATTAGCATATTATTATTCTATATAACGCTCGAGTGTAATACTTTCTCTTGATCTAATATTATTGTTATATTGTTAAAGAATACTTTTTGTTAATAGGTTACGGAAGAGTAATCTTGGCTCTGATTTCTTTTTATTTTATGCCAAGTAACTATGTCATTGCATCTTCATGTTATATTATTAGTGCTTTATTGGATGCAGTGGATGGCCATGCGGCCAGATACTTCAATCAAAGCACAAGATTTGGTGCTATCTTAGATCAATTAACCGATAGAGTTGGTACCATGTGTCTTTTGGCAACATTATGTATGTTTTATCCTTCTTATAGTTTTTGGTTTCAATTAAGCATGGGTATTGATATTGCTTGTCACTGGATTTATCTTCACACGTAAGAATTACCAATTTACTAGTTAATATTTTTAAGGATTATATCAAGATAAACATGTATTTTGCAATACCTTAAAAGATATATATATGTAGAATGTTATTAATTAGCAACAATTACTATATAATAATATATTTATAGAACACTGCTACAAGGGAAAACAAGTCACAAATTTATTGACATGTCCGAAAATCCAATCATGCGGGTATACTATACCAACCGTATGGTTCTATTTTTCATGTGCGCTGGAAATGAAATGTTCTATGCTACCTTATATCTTCTTTACTTCACCGAAGGACCCATTTGTAAGTAACATTTTTATACAGATAACTATATATAATACCATTGAGTACTACTTTGAATTATAATCACATGTTATAATGGAAAGTTAAATGTTTATATAAAATATTACAGTGGCTGGTGTAGGATTGTATAGGATACTGATGTATCTCTCAGCTCCAGTTGCAATAGTCAAGTCTGCAATCTCAATTTTGCATGGATATGTATCTTGTATCAACATGAGTATAATTGATCAGAAGGAACGTCAGGAACATCTTAAAGCAAACTAAAATGTTTTGCTTATATATATTACCTACTAGTCATACTAAATGTGATCAACTGATCTTCCTTGATTATAAAATAACATATATTTAAAGGATGCATTTTCAATCTGCTATTCTTATAAATCAAAGCAACCTGATGTGCCACAGTACATTATTTTTATCTTGGTTTTTAATATAAATTATATTTTAACTAATATATCTCATTGAAAGTAAAATAAAATTGTTTATTTTTCATATTATAAATAAAAAACATACTAATGTACTCATCTAAAAATTTCTCTCGCACTAACAACCTATTTTCTTGATATTAATTAATATTACTGTTATAAGTAATATTACTATTTATTCAGAGGTTAAAAAAGATGTAACCTAAAAACGTTTTTAAGAAATATATTTTTGCCTACTATAGAAGTAAAACATACAGATATTCTCTATTTTCCTAATGATGTATGTAAAATAATTTGACCTGATACCCGAGGAATATAATTGGTAAAATGAAATACAAATATACAAAATACTGATATACAAAACATTACGTAGCGATGTAATACTATTATATACATATTTTAAATTTAACTACAAATACAGAGAAACACAAAGACTAAACTGAACGATAAACATTTGTTAAGATTAATTCGTGAAATTCAATGTGCTTTCATTTTTGCTACCATACAAAAAAATTAACAAAAATTACAAGGATACATGTTATAACTTTACATGAGGACTATATATAATGAATATAAATATTTTGCATAAATTATTTAAATTGAAGAATGATCATACATTTTTCACACAGCAACGATATTTCAGCTGTGTTATAACAAAGAGATAAACTAACCTCAAAACTCTCGCTTTCATTCTCCGTCATGACCAGTCATGTTTGGGCGCCATGTTCTTTTACTTCAAACACTCGCGCATGTTGGTAAAGTTAACAAAATTGGCACAAGTTTTTTAGTAAGAATAATACTTAACACAATGAAATTTTAGATATATTCACTAAATGTCATACGAAATGGGAAATCCTTTAGCATGGAGGATATTTTTTCACTATGATTGAAATATCTGAAGTAATGTACAATATTTATAAAAACAAGTGAAAATTCTGCGTACCCGTGACAAGATAAATTGCTATAGAGTAGCGCCAGTGTCGCTAGTTGGTCACTATCTAAAATGGCGGGTATTTTTCTTATTTGAATTTATTTTTTTAAATTACTTGGCAAAAATACATTTTTTAAAGAAACTATTAAACTTGAATACAATGGATATTTAAATAATAAAAATACAATTAAGGGTACATTTTCATGTAGACACATGAATGATTTTTATGGATTTCAAAAAAAAGAGAATTATACGCACTTAACATTTTGGTATTTATTAATATATATTTTAACATTTTGATTGTAAGTCATATCATAGAAAATGTAATTACAAATAAAATACATAAAGAACTTTTGAAATCAATCAAATAGTTTTTCTAACAATAAATCATGTATGCCATTTGAAAAAATGTATTTCGAGAAAAAACGTATTTAAATTAAAATTATTATGACTGTAGAATTTTTACCTTCACGAATATCCTTTATAAATTTTTCTAATATACTTTCACAATGTTACACAATCAAAATATGTTAAAAAAAGCGATTTTTTGAAAATTTCGCAGGAAAATTTACTCTTAACTTAAACTTACTAGAAATTTCTTAGTTAAATGAATATATCTTGTAAGTGACAGTTTCTTATAAACACATCTTATTAACACATCTTATACACAAACACAAATAATCAAACAAACTACTTTTTACATCATTCATGTAAGAATCTTTTCTATTATTAAATTGAAGTTTGCTTAGTAAAAATAATAATAATAATGAATTTGTGCTTCAAAACCTACAACTTAAAATAACAGATTTTTTATATCTTAGATCAGTAACAAAGAGAGTTGTCATGTTATGTAGATAATAATAATAAAATATAATATATTAATATCGTAAAGCAATAATATTATCTTCTTTAAAATTTAAATCTGCTCTTGAGGGATATACAAGTTTTAGATTACCTTCTATGTCAACTACTTTAACTTGCTCTATTTGTAAACTATAGTATAAATTATTTTCATTATCTGAAGGTGCACAACCAATGCCTGTGGTAACTAATTCTTTTAAAAGTTGATCCAGTACATTTCTGTAATGATTGTTTAATATTTAATATCGATTTATAGAGAATTTTGTATTTATATATAATTCTTCTTTACCTGCAAGCTTGATATGATATAGCACTTGTTACTTCTATTAACATATCTTTTGTAGTTGGTGACATCTTTGTTAAATCACTATTAGTAATTGGTGGAAAAGATATAACTTGTTCTTGATTGTCTACAAGACACGGAAAAAGTGCTTTACCTTCAAGTAAATACAAATATTTATGTATACTAGAATATACACTTCTCTTTTTTTCTTTACGCAAATTATCAGCCTCTTTTTGTAATTGCTGAAATAATTCTGTTCCAGTGTAAGTTTTATTTCTCATTAATGGTTTAATTTCTAATTCCAAAGGTGGCTTTGCTGTGTACGTTAAATCACCTAAATTATACATTACACATTAATACATTAAAAAATATAATGTTTAAGCAGTACTATAAAATCAAACTATCGTTTACCTGGTACAATTGCATTTAAATCATGAGTGGCTATTGTAGCAATATTTCTTTTTCCACATTTTCCATCATGTAATTTTGTTTGTAATTGTATAAACTTTTTAAATGTGTCCTCTGTGAAGACTAAATTTTTTACAATACATGCTATTATGTAAGGTCTAACATTTTTTACATTTTCTGTGAATTTTATTGATAAAGTACTATCTGATGTTCTCAATATTTTTAATTTATGCGCCAAAGCATCTATCTGTGCTGTAGTATTTTCATTTTCAGACAATTTATGTCCTTTTTTCCCTTTTTTTGATTTACTTGTAATGTCAACAGCAGTAGGATTTTGTTTCGGACAATGTTGCTTTATATATTCAAGTACTTGCTTTGAATGACACTGATCAACTAATTTTAATAATCTTTTATCTGCCAGATAATTGTTTTTTAGATTCAATTCTTTCAATTTATGACAATCTGCTAGTTCACCAGGAACAGCTGTAAATCCAATAAATATATATATATATAGTAGGTTGTATTAATATTTACTCATGATAATTTTGATGCATAGTACCTGTAAGCAGATTATCAGCTATGTTTAAAACTCTTAAAACTTGCAAACGAGATATTTGCTCAGGAATATCTTTTATCTGATTCATATTTACATAGATTTCAGAAAGATGAATCAATTCAGTATAACATACATCAGGAAACACTTGTAGATTATTATTAGACAAATCTAAGGTAGCCAATTTAACATTTTTTATTTGACATGGTATCGATTGTAATAAGTTTGTGCCAAAGTTAAGGCTGCTCAATTGAGGAAAATTTCCAATCGCATCTGGTAGAGAAGTCAGTTTATTTTGCGAACAATGAAGAAATTTCAATTTGGTTAATTTTTCAATTGACGCAGGAAGTTTATCAATCTTATTAGAATATAATACCAATGTAGTAAGATTTTGTAACTTTTCAATTTCTTCAGGTATTTCTTGAAGACATGTATTGTTTATGTTTAAGTAATTTAAGTTCTCAAGATCAAAAAGCGTCTTATCTAGACCATTTTCAGCGATCAATTGAGAAATCGATTGACCTGTTAGAACTAATTGATGTTTATTCTTATCAGCGGTTTGTTTAATAATATCCCACGATTTTTCAAAAGCCATTATTATCAGTTTCACTGCAACTGTATTATTGACAATAGAATAATATTCTGGATGCCGATTTAAGGTTATGTGTAATAGATAAAAACAATAATTTTTTATTCTTTAATGATTCGTATACATATATTCACTACTTACTAAAGTTTCTTTTTTTCCGATTGTCAAACTAGTCTTTTGATGTATTAATGTAAAGATATCAATACGCGAGAGATATTCAAAGACGCCAGAGATAAACAGTCTCAAACTGCAATAAAATGTGACGCAATGCGTGTATTATTTTTAAGTTACGTCTAATTTTTCTTCTTTAATAATCTTTGAACCGGATTACGTAGATATAATTATTTTAAATATAATTAAAATAAGTGAAATGTTATTGTAATGTTTACGTAAAGTAGATTTGTAATGTCAAATTTTGCCGTCACGTTAACGGACTTCCGCTGTAATTGCCTTACTTAAATTAAACCTTGTGAATTATATATATATATATATTATATATATATATATTATATATATATATATATCTGAAAAGATTCATTTTCTTTTATCGATCTTCATATTTTACACGTTTCTACTAAAGATTATGTTATCAATAAATGCAAGAAAATACAAACAATTTTTTATGTATTTTTTATATATTTATAGTCATTGGCGATAATAGACAGTATCTTTTATTTCAAATAAATCCATTAGTTAAGTATATTTACTGTATAATCACGATTGTCCTCGAATATAACTTGTTCTAATCTTATGATTTTAGGACTCCCTATGAGAAAAGGAAATCATTGTTGGAACATATCAGTTAGGTTAATGAATTATTCGAATCAAGAGAACACATGAAGTTTTTAATTTATCAGGTAAACTATATCTATTGTGTTCAATTAGACACTCCAATTAGCGTTTATGGTGATGTTACGGAAGTTCTGACCTACATGCTAATACAATAGAAAACACGATAATAATTTTCGTATACGAAGAGAAGATTATCTGTCTATGAGAAATAGTAAAGTAAGGAACTTATATAGGCTATAATATATTGCGAGTATTAGATTTCGTAAACCGGTCTCTTTTTTTTTTTCGTTGATAAGACAAATGAACAGTTTGATAAAGATGTCGTTGTCTGTATATGTTCATTTTTTTTTTTTTCTATTCTTTTTCTTTCTTTTGTATCATTATCATTATTATTACTATTATTATTATTATTATTATTTTTTTTTTTTTTTTCATTAAAAGTTGAAACGTGCCTTCTGGTGAAAGCTTATCGTAGATTTATTGAATTCAGGATTATATGAAGACGGAAGTTTCGGGGGATTTTCAAGGATCCGGTTTGTAAAGTTTATTCTTGGAACTCTTAAGAATCACAGTCGAGCAAGCCTCGAAGAAATAATCTTAATAACCTTGTAACGCGTTGCCAATGATACTTAGAATTTGACAAGGTTCTTTCGAAGTATCGATGACAAATGTTTGTTCATTGATATTTGCATCTGAATGAATCGTTCTCGATAGAACGTTCATTCTTGTTTAATAATAGAACAGAAAGGACATGCAAACATAAAATACTTCAATGACCGTACGATATTCAATATTATTCTATATCCAAATTGTAAACAAATGAATCGCGTGACTTTTAAAACATTTTCATTCTTATACAAATAAATTGTGTATATTTTTGTTGTTTCGTATAATTTTAATATGCAAGTATTTAGAGCTCGAACGACAGTCGTAATATTTTTTGAATAATAATTAAAGGTTATCAAGCGTTATACACAGGTTTAATCTGTGGATAATTATTCACCTTTACTTTCTTAAGTAATCGTCTTGCGCAATGAGAATTAGCTACATGATCATAAAATAGTAAGAAAATAAAAAGAGAAAGAAATTTTCGCTTGATCACAGAAATATTAAACATAAATGTAGAAATAAAAGAAGGAAAATAATCGAAGGTTGTCATAAAATATCCATTGCCGGTTGTCAAGTGATAAACTTAAAGAATATAGGCAACCCACGCTTCTTTGCACCCTCGTTTCTTGTCCATCGTTGTCCGAGGACATTCGGTGGTATTAAATCGACTATATATCTTGACGTCCTGTCACCCAAAGTTCACGGTTATCGGCAACTGTCCCCGATTACTTCCGTACGGAAATGTTGGCCGATCCACAGGTGGGGCATAATTCGCTTCTTCGATAAGTATAAAGACAGGGATCACCATCGTATTTTTGTCAGTCGGTTTATTTATCTCGTCAGGTCCTAAACATTCTAAACGTTATTTTTAGTTAGTCTTAGTAAAGTTTGTTAGACATACAGGATGACGATCAATCATATCTAATCATCGCATTAGCGATGATCCTTTTAACAGTTCGTCATTTGGTTTGCCGATAGACGTCGAGATGCCTTGGACAATGCCGGTAGATAGTCCAAGGTAGGCTGGTATCTCATTTGCCACAATTTGGTGAGGCACGATATGTTTCCAAATACGAGACGGTTCTAAAGTGGCTAACTGGCACGAAGGGAATGTCTGTTAAATCCTGAGAATGGGTAATTATGCTGAAGGTGATATCCTTTTTCCACTTGGAATGGGTAGAAACGGTTTAAAGGCAGAAAATGCTAGATGGCCTAATGGTATTATCCCTTACATGATCAGTCCTTACTTTGGTAATATTGAATTTGGTAAACAGTTGTGTAAGATTTTTTCTCTTTTACTTAAGAGAGTTGAGGTACTTGGACTCGACTCGTTTCATGGATTACCCTCGGTATTCGGTGTTTTTATTCATAGACGAGAGACAACGTAAACTCATTCTGATGCTATGGAGGAATATCGCAAATATACGTGCATCAAGTTCAAGCCGTATATCGGCGAGGAAAGCGATTACATTAGAATTACAGCAGGTACTACCGGTTGCTGGAGTAGCGTAGGTAAAATTGGTGGGCGGCAAGACGTAAATCTTCAGGTACCGGGATGCGTAACCAAAATAGGTACCCGTGATTTCATGAATTGATGCACGCTGTTGGTTTTTTTCATGAACAGAGTAGATACGAACGAGATGATATAGTACTATAAAATGGAACAACATCATGAGTGGTAAATGGAAATAAGAAAAGTTCTCGATTTTTTGATCTTTTGATCTCTTGATCTTGATTGTTAAATGATCATTTATGTCTTTCCCGTCGATTAGGCCACGAAAGTATTTCGAAAAAGGCTTCGAGGAGAAATTACCGATGCATTTGGTGTTGGCTATGATTATGGCAGCGTGATGCATTACTCTGCCTATGCGTTTTCCAAAAATGGAGAACCTACTATAGTACCAAAAGTGAGTAAGGTGTTTCATCGATCATCTTGTCTAACGTGTTATTCATTACGATGTTCTTCGTGTACGGCTTCTGTTGTAATATGTGTTAGTTCCATTGGCATGTAATATATCTTATTGAATATGTTAAATATGCAAAAAGAGATTTTCATTTATCATGATCGTTCATAATTTCATATCGATTCATACTATTGGTATTTGTCATTTGGATACGTTGACGTGCGTTTTGTAGGAACCTGGCGGTCTTTTGGGTCTTATCGGAGAAATCTTCCAGGGTAAAACAAAAGTTGAACTTGGACAACGGGAGGGACTTAGTAAACGAGATATTCAAAAAATTCGCAAAATGTACCATTGCAACAAACGTAGGCGTAGTCATAATTGATTTTTTTTCTTTTTCTTTACTATCACGATTTGCATAATTTCTAAAATGGATTCACAATCTTTTTATTTTTTAAATGATACGATCATATGAGCATCTAGTCCGTAGAATTAGATCATAGATCTCAGGTATAGTTTTAAGTTGGCACGTGTTTAATAGAAAAATATTATATTTACTTAATCGTTTTTCTTGTGTATTATGTACTTTACGCTACCCAGTATTATATAATATTACTTATACGTTATTTAAGTAATAAGTAATAACAATGATAATATATAATAAAAGAATGCATTTAAAACATGGCTCTTGTAATATTTTTCTTTTATTTCTTTTATTTATAACGCTCATTTTCTATTTGAAATTTGACCCTCTTGGATGAACATAGCTACTTTAAGGAGAGTAAGAGGCTTGCTCAAGTTTATATCCCACGAAGGGGAAGTAAACTGGTCTCTTGGCAGTATACTAATCATAACTTACTTACAAGATGTGCGAACTCATTTTATTAAGAGTTACTCGAGCGAACTACGTTTAAGTGGAATTAGTTAGTAATTTTTTCTCCTTTTTTTTTTAGGATTTATATTTGTGCAAAGTAATTAAGAGACTAGCGTAACTCGAGCATACTTAAAGAATATTAAAAACATATCATTTCGTCGTATATTTGCTGATATTTATTTTGTAATTAATAAATGCGAATTCGCTTAGACGAAATACGAGTATATTACTTAGAATATTTTTTGATTTCGTAAAAATTCGATCGACAAAAATCCGATCGATGTCAATATTCGTGTTATCGTCATTAAAAGGTTAAAAAATAGGTTAATCCTTTCTTTCTATCTAAAAATAATCATTCGTGATCTATCTTCAACTAACGTTCATGTCAAATTGATATTCAAAATTTGATAACACTCAACCTATCCACGTTCTTTTGATAAAGTCAGCTGCCCTTTCGCCTATCATAATGGCTGGAGCATTCGTATTGCCAGAAGTGACCTTTGGCATGATGCTAGTGTCGGCTACTCTAACACCTCGTACACCCCGCACTCTTAATTGATTGTCTACGACAGCATAGGGATCTTCTTCTGGACCCATTTTGCAGGAACCAGCCTGATGATTTTCAGGCGATGTGTCGTGTTTTACGGCACATTCCCAATAAGCGTCACATCCAAATTTCAAATGTTGACAATTTTTCACTGGCGTACGATCCAATTGGAAACCATATCTATAAATGATGGACATAACAAGATCAAATATGGCGTATTTAAAATGTTAGGTAATATATAGGCAATCATGTTTTAAGGACACATACCGCTTTAGGGCTTGCGTTTCTGATAGTCTAATCGAGAATTTAATGGCTTCGATTAATCCAGCTATGTCGTCCGGATGGGACAAGTACTTTGGATAGATTAAAGGTTTCGATATAGGATCGTTGTTGCGTAAACGAAGATAACCACGGCTCTTGGGATGCAAATAGGTGGGGATGATGTAAATAGTACGATTTGTTCCTTTCTTCTCCCCGACCATGCCTGTTTCGGCACAGTCTGCCAGATAACCACCGAATATAAGTTGAACGTCTGGATGATCTTCTTTCGAATTAGCGTATTTCGTATTGACCATTGCTGTTACCTCCGATATACCTGTGTTTTATCGATAATGAGTTAAGTTAAGATAGAGCTAAAAGTTAGAATTTTTCTTCTAATCTAATTCTTTTTGTTAATTCGTTTTCTTTTTTTCTTTTTTCTTTTTCCTTCTTCGTCGTCCCTAAAAGTTGTCACGGAAATGCGAACTAGTAAGAAAAATCGGTATTAACGAACTTTTCCCTCTAGGTATTTCTTCTTAACGATCGATTTGTCTTGAGGCTACATTACGTTCTGAATACCTCGAACACGCTCGAAGGCACGGTTGAACCAATTTGGTAAAAAAGTATATACGGGATATAAGTAAGAAGTATGAGAGAGTAAGTAAAAGATTTAGTTAGTTACCAGTAATGGATTAATTTGTGTGGGATTTATATTTTCTTTTTCCTTTTTTTTTTTGCTAAGATTTCTAAGTAGGTAACATATGAATATTATAATAAGTTTTATCTTTCATTTTTTTTTCTTTTTTGTTCTGTTACATTCTTGCGTAAAAGCAATAACCGTAAAATGCGTGAATAAATGATGCGTTTCTTTCGATCTAATTAAGTATGGTAATTATAGGAGAATGTGAAAAACCGAAGTAGATCTGATCATTCCAATAATGAACTTTCTCGTGCATTGCATTCTTCCGCTACGTTTGTCATAGAGCGTGACCATATCGGAGATATACTCCGACGATTGCGTCCATAAAAGTATTATAATGACTTAGGTTGAATGTTCTATGATGAGATTAATCTTCGTAATAGAAACTTTCTGATATCATCTTTCATTATACTTGAAACATTCTAATACTTTTTTTTTTTTTTTCTTTTTTTGTCACTATAGAACATAATGTTCGTGCTTACTAACATTGTAAAATATTTCTACCTGATGCAATGGTGAACTTAGAATTTTTTAAGCGGATAGTAACTCGGTGAAAGCAATATATTATGTCATGGTCTTGATCTTACATACATACATTACATATGTCTGCACTTGAAACAATCGAAATATGTATGTGCCAAGTTTATTCCTTAAGCTTCAAGCCGATCAATTATATAACACTCAAACACCAAACGCTTGTTAATTAATGTAACGTCCTTGAGTTGTTAAGATTGTTCAGATCGTACAAGCATAAAAATAAGACGAGTAATGGAAATCGAATAACTCTTAAGACGGATCGATTCCGTTGTAAAATCTAATTCCTTCGAATGACGTGTGATCGTTTTACCGTTATTCACGAAGTTCATTGAATCGAAACAGAACCTCATTTGTAATTTAAATCAAAAGATAACGTTCGAAACGTTAGGATCGTTTTCTTTTTTCTCTCTCTCTCTCTCTCTCTCCTTTTTTTTCATTTTTTTGTTGAGTACAATCGTTTATACTTAAGTAGTTCGTTGCGAAATAATTGAAATGTTGTTATTAAAAATGTGCAATAAATAATAATTTATTTTTTAACGATCTTGTATAAAAAAGAAAAAAAGAAAGAGTGATAATTAATAGGATATTAACCGATCGACTTTTAAATAGTGGAGTTTATGTAGGGAATAAAAGAAATGTAACAATAGGAAAATTGTTACGTTATTGTGGATCAACGAATTCAGAGAAGAAGAAGAAGAAGACGAAGAGGATAATTGTGCAATAAACTTTCACTGGACGTACACGAAGCCGGAGCTGCATCGATCCCGTAAGATGTAACACGCGCGGCCGGATGTACAATCGCGACCAACGAATCGTGTTTCTTTACTGTATGTTTAACATTTTTAAAAATATTTCTAATTTTTTAATTTTTATTTTGTATTTTTTTTCGTCCATGAAAGCTTGATCACTTTAAGAGTCAAATAAAGAGTTCCTAAAATTTGAATACGATTCGAGTAAATTGGGGCTTTAAACCATCGATCGATATGATCCATAAATCTTCCTTTATCGAACAATTTAATTTACATCGAAATTTATACCGTTGAAAAAGTTTTGATATTCGTCGATTAGTAATAAATTCTAGGTACAATTATAATTATACTTTCTTTTTATGAAAATAATTAACTGTAGATTAAAGAGATAAATGTTAATTAATTTACCTGTGCCAGACATGAGTCCGTCTCTGAAGAGTAGGTACTCCATAGCAGTAGCCCAATTAAGTGGAGTGGTGTCAGTGTCGTTTATCGTGAAAGTCAATGCGTAGGCGACATGATTGTGCAAATTCTTGCCAACTCCGGGAAGATCATGAATTACGGGTACACCGACGGCATTCAGTTCATCTCGTGGCCCAATGCCACTGTTTAGAAGTATCTGAGGTGAGTTAACGGCACCTTCACAAGACAATTTCAAACGATCGGCTTATATAAACGTCAATGCGAATAGAAGTAGAAATTGTAAAAATACGATATAATGACGGATGATAATAATTATATGATATAATGAAATAAAATTAAATTGTTTTTTTTCTTTTTTTCTCTTCTTTTTCTTTTTCTCTCTCTTTTTTCTTTTTTTCTTTTTTTTTAAACAAATAACTAAATATAAGGATATAATTATGCTGTAACAATGCGGTTTTGTATTTTTACATCGGACTATAATTTAGATCTTGAAGGACGTCTTGATTATAAGTTTTGCCGTTAAATAATATAATCATAGCGAGAAACACTTAATTAATGTCTCTCGAAAAATATAGGGTTGTTAACACGAGATCTCTTCAAAGACATTCAACGTTATCTCGTTCCAAGATTAGTAAGAGAGATTGTTACCTCCGCTTATAACAACTTCCTTCGCGACTGATACTCGATTTAACTTTCCATCGTGAACGAATTCCACGCCAACTGCCCTCCTATTATTGTCAAAGAGAATCTTTGTTGCTGTTGAGTTCAACATGATGTGAAGATTTGGACGATTCCTAGCGGGACGAAGGAAGGCTCGAGCCGTGGAAAGTCGAGACCCGTTTCTCGAGGTCGTTTGTGCTATGGCGAATCCGGTGTGTATTCGTCCGTTCAAATCCACCGTGTCGTATCCTATCGAAAAAAGTATACCTTTGATTTCGTTAGTTTTGCCAAACGAACAGAAAAACATTACTAAGCGTCGATGTCTGTATCTAAATTTTCCTTTTGTTAAATTTTTATTAATGTTTTTGAAGAAATGATCAAGAGAAATTGTTGGACATATCGAACAATATCAACTAGAAATATAAGATAAAAATTGCTACTTTCGTTATCTTTTTTATTGATTGTCAAGGACAATCGATAATCTTATTATCAATAATAACCAAGTTCTTTCCCAGCTTCGAGAAGGGCGTAGCTCAAAGGAGGATGATAATGGAATTGCGTAACCGTGAGTGGTCCTCCAACTCCATGATAACCGATATCCATGTTGTAGACTTGAAGATTATCCTCGCTTTTTATGAAGTATGGTAGCACATCCTGATAAGACCAACCAATGTTACCCATCCTGGCCCAATCGTCGTAGTCCTTTCTGGAGCCTCTCATGTAGGTCATTCCGTTCATAACGCTAGTACCTCCGAGAACCTTCGATTGTAAACAAATAGATATTAAAATGATTAGATATATATACATATATACGTATAAAGAAATGTGTATTTTTGGAAGGTCACAGGATTATTTACTTTTCCTCTTGGCCAGTAACATTTTCTGTCGTCTTTATTCAAACACGCTTGATCCTCGCTCTCAGTCATATATTGCCAATCGATGTCGCTTCCAAGAAAATTGAAGAAGAACGATGGAATTTGTGTACCAGTTGGTTCGTCTAAACCAGCCTCTAACAGTAATACAGAAAATCTTGGTTCCTCTGACAATCTCGCTGCCACTGCTGCTCCAGCACTACCTCCTCCTATCACCACAAAGTCGTATCTAAAAACGAAACATATATTCCCGTGATTCTTATACTTTATTACGTCGTCGACCACAGTATCTCTCATGTAATCGGTTAGGATCCTATTTC